>NC_141082.1:26214955-26374955 GCF_041138505.1 Cibotium barometz | reverse complement strand
TAGCTATTCTGCAGAACAGGGGCTGTGACGAAAAAATTGCGATTAGACATATGCAGCATCAACGATTATTCAAAAGAAATATGTACACAACAAATAATAATCTAGAGAATAATAATAACCCTTTTTTAATAAAAAGCCACTTTTCCAGACATTATTTTTAAGCTTTTGAGAAGGCGCTTGCTGACACGTGTCGTTCACTGACGTGGCACATGACTCAACTTCCAAGTGAGCCACAAGCATTACGTGGCAAGGGTGCAAGTGAGTGATGTAGCATCCATCCAGATGGCTTGGCACAACTCTATAATATTTTTTTAAAAGTCATAGGAACTGTCCAAAGGACCCTTTATCCGACCCTTAGGTGATTTGCACTCAGGTGAGTTCATGAAAAAGAGAGATACTCGGCTTTTTTCTTTCGTGGAAAAGCTAAAAGGGAAGAGAGAGAGAGAGAGAGAGAGAGAGAGAGAGAGCATTTACAACCATGCATTTGCGAGGACCGTTGTGGGTAAGAACGAATCGTAGTAGCCGAGATGGCACATGTTGCCTTTGGCCACAGAGGTGTGGGTGTTTGAAAAAGCAAAAAAGGAATTGAGAGCACATTAACAAAACATTTGCTCGTAGTTTTCTGCTTGCAGGTTTTGTTAATATCTCACAAAGCAAGCCAAAATTGTTTTCTCGTAGTTTTTGTCTTGCGGATTTTGTTAATGTAGTTGGGTGCTCTCAATTCCTTTTGCTTTTTCAAATGCATGGTTGTAAATGCTCTCTCTCTCTCACACACTTAAGGCACACTTATGGTAAATCTACACTTATTTTTTGGCCATTTCTAGTAAATAACCACCATGATTTACCTTTTATGAAGGCCATCCAAAAACGAAAGGCATTGATATAACCTAGTTCAAACTCTCTCTCTCTCTCTCTCTCTCTCTCTCTCTCTCTCTCTCTCTCACACACACACACACACACACACACGTGCAAGAAAATACTTAGCATGCTTAAGGAGTTGGATAGTGACATTACTCATCCACGCATAGAAAATACTTAGCATGCTTAAGGAGTTGGATAGTGACATTACTCATCCATGCATAGAAAATAGCATAGGCCAACGAAAGAGCACCAAAATGGTAACATAGATGGTAACCCATTTGTTTAGTAAGCATGGTTGCATGCTAGGTAAGTCCCAGTTGCATGAAAAGTGTTGTCTTCGAGATTTTGTATTCATGACATTGAGATGGGTAGCATTAACACGTAAATAGAATAAGGGAGGTTACACATTTGAAACCTTTGTGAGCATTTAACTCTTACATCAAATTTACAATGGAATGTGGAGGAGAAGGTTTCTCACGCATCTTGCTCTTGCGTTCTTATCTTTCACTGAAGCTTATCGAGCAATATCACGAGGATGCAACTTCTTCCAAGAGAAGGGTGGGTTCATGCTATACCCACAATGAAATGATAGTCCAAAAGAAGGGGGACAACACTAAAGGAGGACCCTTGTGAAAACTAATATTTAGTTTCCACACTCAACCTCCAAGTGGCATATCTAATAGGTGTATACAAAATGCATTGTCACTTGTGAAAGTAGAAAGTGTGACCTCACAATCTTCCTAGACCCCTACTCATCCAATAAGTGGGGGTCTACAAGGGTGGGGGATTCAAAAGTTTCCACCTAGAGACACTTGGGAAGGGAGCTGGTTCAGACACATCATATAAGAAAAGTTCATAGCTTAAGAGCCTTTACACACATCATATAAGAAAAGTTCATAGCCTAAGAGCCTTTACACACATCCTCTAGAAATTCTGAGTCTTCTCACACGAGTAGATGGATGGGGAGACTCCCCATCCATAAGTTAGGTAGTAAGGTCTCCCCCATTTTTCTTTGAAAGAAGTACAAGCAAGGAAAGTCGATAAAGCCTTTCAAAGCAGTGATTGGACTTAGCGATAACATGGCATTTTGCCAAGCAACTACATGAAACTCAATCTCCAAAATTGCATCTTTTTGCCTTACATATAGCCTCCTTAGCCTCAAATCATATTTGTAATGGACCATTATACCTTATAAGGTTTGAGGCACCTTTCGAAATTCTCTAGCCACTAAGTAATTGCCACATAAGGGGGGCTCCACAAATAATGAAGCCCCCAAGTAGACATATTTGGCTATCTAACCACACTTGCCCCTGGTTATCGATTCGTCTAGTTCACACAAGCACCCATTTCACAAGCAATGGACATTCAAGTTTATAATTTCTTGTTCTACTCCATTTTCAAGTGGCTAGAAGTGATACAAGAGGATAGCACTATTTTTGTGGAAGAGGTCAAGCGTTCAAATCTTACGGGGACCTAATTACATACATGACCACTTGATGTCTATGGTTGTCCCATGGTCAAGAGTGGAGTGCCACCTCATTTTTTCTTCACTAGTTCGCCGGCATTGCCACCTCATTTTCTCTTCACTTATCTGTGGATGTCGACGAATGGATTGTGCTCAGACGCTATGAAAGAGATGTGTTGATTGGATCCCCAACCTCCGAGCACTTGGGAATGGATATATATACCTAGATGAATCTAGGAACATGCCTAAATTAACCTTTTAGGAACGTGCATGATATATACTCATGGTAGTCAACCAACAAGACTATATAACTATCAACTCCATTATGCATAGTATGGACTAGATACTACGACATCCCCACTAACGTAATCAGTGCCCAATAGTGGGTGTAGAACTCTGCATCAAGATATGCTCTCACACACACACTCCACACACACACACACACACACACATAAGAGCATGTATTCACACAAAGCCCTTCGTACTGAGTTTCTTTCAAACCTCCGGAGATGCAGGGCAGACTCAGCCATAATGAAGCCTAGCACTAAGGGAAGCAACGAGAAGCATGTGAAACCAACCTAAATAATAGTGCCATGCTCAAAGGAGAACATAACTTATTTTCGAAAGAAGAGAAAGTAAATCAAGTACCATGCGACCTCCAACGACGGATACAAAATAAAGAAATGCCACATTAAAATTTGCTAAAGGTTGTGACATTTAATGGGGCAGAAAATGCGGGGTATCATGCCAGCTCCTAAAAGTCAAACAAGGTTCAAAAGCTTCTATTATTCGGATGTCGACGCAAAAACCTTAGCATTTCTTAACGCATTAAAAACAAAGGCTACCTGCAATTCACATTTATATATAATTTACTATTTAATTCATTAATATCACTAATCACCGTTAAAAAATAATAATTTTTTTTAAAGTCTGATATTTCACCAAATATTGTACCTGATAGTGCTGTCTTCGGATGCATCATTGTGTTAGCCTCTTCCCCACCAACCTCTCCATTACCTGATTTTTTTAAAAATCCAATTTTTTGCAGGCATAATCCCATGATGAGATTAAATTATGAGGCTTATCATTTAGCAAACAAATCATTGAAATGCCCAGGTGAATACATCTGAAATTTAAAGCTTTTTAAATAATTATGAGACAAGGCTACTGAATTAAACATTGTCATTATCGATATTAACTAACCTGTTTTGGTATTGCTAGTGGGGGACTCAAAGCTCCTTCTAGAACACACCAGTCAACAAAATTTAGGTGAATACTAAGAGATTTAAATCAATGTAGGTTCTGTAAATTAATGCTTGAGAATTAAGGGAGGATTTAAGGTAAACTAACAGTTGATTATGGTCCTCCCTGTCTTCAAGGCATCTTGCCATGCAGCTCTCTAGTGGTGGAGCCTCAGCTTCTCTCTCCCTAAAACAACCAGCCATCCAGCTATCATTGGATCTCTCCACAGCATCATCCACAGAGCTCAGAGAACCTTCTAAAAAAACACAGAACAAACATCAAAAATTTGGCAATTAAATCAACATAATTAATCTTTAAAAACACGTAATCTGCCCTAACTACCTATACCTTAACACAACAAATTAACCTAAGTTTAATGCACCCATACCGTCCACCATATACCACATGCAGCTAGTAGACGCGGGTTCATGCATTTGGAGACCTTCGCATTCAGCAAAACAGAGATTGCTGTAATTCTACACGCAAATTTTAAAGCATTACGTTTATAAAATGAAAAATGGAAATATTTAATCGGTAAAAGCGTGAAAAAAATCAGCTCGAGAGCCATACTTCTGAGGGGTTAAAGGGGGCCGATTCCATGGACGGATTGCCTGCATAAAGGCCCTCTTCTCCCCCTTCAAATTGAAGCATCCGGCGCCGCTTAAGTCGCGCACTATCTCCACTCATTAGCTCCACCGAAGAGTCACGCTCAGCTGCATGTGAACCCACGCTTATCAAGTATTATAAGATGCACTTACGATGAAATTACAGGTAACAACTAATTACTAGCCTTAATGACGCACTAAACATTCCACCTTCAATTTCCAACATAAACTCAGATGTGCATGCCACTTTGATTTTAGATGCAGGAGTTGTCTCAAACAAACCCTTCATGTCTACTTCGCTCTGGGTAATGTCCTCCCACAAGCTATGCGACGTGGCTGCAGCACGCAAATCAAGCTCCATGAGCTCATTAATTACAGCGAAATGCAGCTTTGGTAAGACCCAGAATCAGCTTACATTATATTGCTAAACACAGCTGGATTAACCATTAATCCTACCCAAAGGAGACTCTGAATCAAGGTCTGCAAGCAGCTCATCTTGCCACTCCCAATGCAAGCCTGCGTCTTTGCCTTCCATGACTGCAAACTAACAAGCCCAAGGAACCTTTCTCAGCAGAGAACTAACAGCAACAATGAGAGGATTTCTCTTGATGATCTTGACTATGGGGCTTCAGTGGAGAGGGAGGATGTGAAAACAATCCGGCCATGAGGAGAGAAAAAGGATAGAAATGATGGAGCTACGGACCAAAAATTCTTTGGGGGCAAGAGCCCAATTCAGCAGAACACAGTCTCGATAAGAGGGCAAGGGGCCTGAGGAGAAGAGAAGATAAAAGGAGGGGCATTGTGGGTGCTTGTCAGGCACAAAGATGGACGGAATGATGGGTCTTCTGTAGAAACTAATGGGAAGAGAGAAGAGCATGAGAAGAATAGTAGCCTTGCTTTGCTTCAATTGGAAGTCTCTCCCAGCCTTCATAGAAAACCGAGAAACAAGCCCCCAACTTGACCCCCAAATTTGGACCCCATTTTGGTGCCCTATCCTCGTGGAAGGCCAAGTAGGCCCAATTTTGGCTGCCTTGTTGCTACATCAAGCAAGACATATCCCTCCACCTGGAATAGTTTAGATCATGTTTGATCATTAACCCTGGTCCCTAATTGGGGTCAAAGGAATATTAGAGGCAAGATTAATGCTTCCATGTCCACCTCCTATGAGACCAATTGCAAAATAAGGCCCGTTACACATACCCCACTGCCCATGTATGGGCGGGGGAGATTGCCTGCCCATGAATGATGGGCGGTGGATACCCCCACCACATCAGCATGGGCAGGTAGGGGTATGGCTATGTGTAATGGGCCTAAGTATTAAGGACTAGGCATGCACTGCCACCTATTACCCCATCTTTTAGGGGTCTCTACGAAGGGTCTACCACATGCAATTTGGGCACCCATGCTATATTTATATGGACTTAGAGCCCTCACACACAGCACCTCTTGTGGTGCATGGGGAGGGGCATTTGTGCCATAAACTATGTCCCATGCATAGAAGGCCTTCTGTTTGAGGGTCATCTTGGGATAATCAGTGAAGATAGAAGCACTCCAAAATGGTTGTGATTTTTTTGCATTTTGCGAGGATTTGGGGGGTTTTTTTTAATGGAGGCATAAAGTCTAGCCTAGACCACCAACAATGTTTCACCTTATTCAATTCTGATGTACCACCTACACAGTGGAAAGCAAGTGAGAAAAATGTCAAGGGTCCTTTTTTTTTTGGAGATCGGCACTTCAAATTCTGGTGTACCACCTACACGGTGTGGAAAGAAAGTGAGAGATATGTCAAGGGCCCTTTATTTTTTGTTGAAAATGGCACTTTAAATTGTAACTACCGCATGTAAAAATATCCATGGTTTTCAAACATTAATAAGTTTTGGGTGATTGGCATAAATGGCATGGTGAAACAAGCGAGGAAGAGCTTAGAAATCTATGAGGCATATTAGAAATCTATGAGGCATATTAGAAATGGACCCATAATGATCATTATCTCATTGGTCCTACATGGGACGCTGTAAAGGGGACAAGGGGTATTTCCCTAGGGAGTTCACTAAGTAATATGCAAGATAGTATGTCATTGGTCCTACATGGGACGCTGTAAAGGGGACAAGGGGTATTTCCCTCGGGAGTTCACTAAGTAATATGCAAGATAGTATGTGCAATCAGTAAAAGGGGTTTTACTTTCTTTTAGAGTTACATAAAATATACATATATAAGAGTTTTTTAACCCAAAAAGTTAAATTTCCATGTAGAAGAAGTATGTTTATCATCTCAAAATGTATAGAAGGGTTGCATATAGTTTATAAAAATCCATAGGTAGGGGCATTTACCCTTGGGGTTTTAAATCGTGAATGCCCTCGTGGGCTATCATAATTATGGGGAGAGATGTATACATCCTACCCTTCCCACAGCTAGAAGAGGAGTAACAAGCATGACAAAAGGCATGTACATGCATGCACAAATGGAGAAAAATCCATCAGCTTAGCTCATATGTGCAAGAAAGAAGAAGAAAGCCTATTAGGTCATCTCACTATTATAACCCTCATTTTTTAGAGGGGATAGGAATTCCCTACCATTCATAGGGATGGGGCTCTTAGGAGTTGTAAAAGGGCTACACGAATACCCATTGCATTCCCCACCTTATCCCACCTACGCAACTAGATGTGGGTAATTGGATAGTTGTGGCCTAGACAAACCAACCGCTCATAAGTAAATAGTGCTCTATGACTAGCCTTAAGATGGGCAGGAATGCTTTGAAAACACTCTAAGGTCACAAAATCATTGCCACAAGACAAGGCTCCTTGGGTTATATACATGATGATAGATAGCGCAATAGTCATATAAAAGTTAGTGTCCTAGTAACCATTTGAATGAGGAGAGTGCAAACAAAATTATATTTCATGGATCTACAAAATTTCTCATCAATCTCTTCTTTTTTCAATAGTGAACATCTACAATATTTTTGATCGATCTCTTCTTGAAACTTAGGTTTCACACTAAATACGTGTGCATTTTTGGCATGCACATATTCAAAATTCATGTTGTGGTTTGCAAGTTTAAAGATTCTCTCTCTCTCTCTCTCTCTCTCTCTCTCTCTCTCTCTCTCTCTCTCTCTCTCTCTCTCTCTCTCTCTCTCTCTCTCTCTCTCTCTCTCTCTCTCTCAGTGGTGCATGTGTTAATGTAGAGGACAAGATCAAGAAACATTAAGAAGAGTGTAGACTCAAACATCCAGCCCCCGGTCGCCACCCAAAACCCATTCCCCCCCTCCAAATTTAGTATCTTTAATTTTGAAAAATAACAACTTATATTTTTTCATTTTAAAGTTCTTGAACTTGACTCCATACTGAAAGAGTCTTAGTTGTAAATAATATTATATCTCTAGAGATAAATTTATTTAATTAGTCCATAACATAATAAACATATAAGAATATATAACCTCAAAGATGGTTACTTTTGCTTCTTTCAACTTTTTTTAAACAATATTCTAGAAGTCAAGAAGAAGGTTCTTCATTTTTGTCATAGATTGCACATGATGTATCTCAAACTCGATCTTTTTTATGTCTCTTTATCTTTAATCACTATGTAGCATGCAATTATACCATGCAATTGTACCCCTTGGCCCAAGGCAGGATGCTAAGTTTTAGTGTGCATCCTATCATGCTTTTATATGGAGGTTAATTATTGGAAGAAGGATTTCTTTCCATGATCTTGCTTTACAGAATGCTATTGGCACCCTCTAAAGTACCAACATAATTGATAAGCTTACGTAGAAGAAGAGTGCTTGTTGCAAAGTGGTATTAAGATGACGTGAAAATTTTGCATATTACACATTCATGTACACTTGCGAAGGCACTTACTCTACAACTTTAATTTTTTCAAGGTTTCTTATAAGTACTTTCAAGGCTATGCTAAGGCCACGCACCCCAATAAGTTACTTTAAGCATAAAGAGGGGCTTCCCTATACAAGGGTACTATAGGCCTTATGTAATTTAAATAAAAACCAAAACTCCCATGGAATATCAAATGAAGCTTGCACAACCTTGAACATAAGACATAACTCAAGACATTTTGTTTCTAAGTTGTAGGTAAAAAGTTATAGCTAACCATAATTATCATATGAGAACTCTTATCCCAATTTGTATCTAACCATAATTATCACATGAGAACTCTTTTCCCATTTACAATTTGCCTCAATGATTGTAGATTTTCTCTTCAAGGAAAAAATTAGGGGCTATTTTTAGTGCAAGGGCTATTTTAAAGGGTTTTTTTATATTTTCAAGATATTTCACCATAAACTTTTTTTCAAGGAAAATCACCCAATTTTTTTTAGTTTTTATTGGGTTTTGAAGACAAATTAACCACTATGTGGAAGAACACCAAGTAGCAATAACGTGAGATGCAATAGCTTAAGAGCATCAAAGTTGTTGACATGGATATAATAGAATATGATCTACATCATTGCAAAAATTTCTTTCAAAATGCTAATAAAAATATCATGTATCAAAAAAAATATAAGGAGGAAAAAATTTCTAATGGTTACTTTCCTTTAGTGTTTCTAGGAGCTACTTGTGAGAACTATGTACATCTTTGCTTAGATATTTCCCTCCTGTGCACAAATAGTTGATTTCCAAAGTAACCATGTGTCTTGTCTTATATGTGGAATCTACATTGTGTCATATGCTAAAGCACTTGAACCTTATTGTTAGGAGAGCATGAGTGAAGATATTGTGCATACATGAATTAAGACAACATTTATCCATGTTCATAAACCTGGCTAATGTAAACAATTCAATATAATATTGGTGTTGATGGTGGAAAGTAATGAAATAAGATGAACCTTATAACACACATTTACACAAGGGACATGTGTTATAGGAATTCTTTAATGTACATAATTCAATATAACATTGGTACTGACGGTGGAAAGTAATGAAATAAGGTGAAATTTACAACACATTTACACAAGGGGCATGTGATATAGGGTCTCTTTAGTATTTTTTTAGTGAGTAGGTTGTGCAACTCAATCATCACATTGAACATGATTATTTTTTGTGCAATTCCACTAAGTATATTTTTAGTGAGTAGGTTGTTGTGCAACTTAAGTATCACATTAGAATGAGCTAATTTTTAGGCAACTTCATTATGCTTTTATTTACTGCTAATTGTGATGAGATGTTATATTGTTTTAACAATGCATAACACCATATACTGCCATTAATATTATTGGCCTAGATGAATGAACAATCTTTAGGCAACTTGATAATGTTTTTATTTAATACTTATTGTGATGAGATGTTATATTGTTTTAACAATACATAACATCATATTCTACTGCTACTATTATTGACCTAGCGGTTAGAGTTACCTTAGAGGATGTTATATTTTTTTAACAATGTGATGAGATGTTATACTATTTTAACAATGCATAATACCATGTACTATTCTTATTATAGGCTAAGATTTTAGAGTTGCTTTAGCGGTGTTACTCATAAGTAATTTTGATATCTAGATGAGTCATGTACGATAAAAATAGAATAATAAGAAATGCATCAATATTTTGATATGTTTACCCATCCTCTTATTGTGCTCTTAAGCTTCCACATTTTGAAAGAGGGCTAGATGTTAAGTATGTATCACTTTTTGATGCCATATTATCCCTAAACCATCTCAAAGTGGAATTTTAATAACTTGTTCAAGCAAGGAGATGGTAATAAGTTGTTCAAGCAAAGTAACTATCAATGTGATTTCTTGTACTTGCCAGTTGGTTAGAAGGTTTGTTTAGAAATGTACCATGATTATCAATGCTTCGGTTGAGAACTTCAAATTTTCCAATCACATGAATGAATTATGCAATAGTAAGAATTATTTCTTCCAACACCAAATTTGCATTATGATACATATTAAGGTTTTTTTAAGGGACTTTCATTTTGAATACATTCAAGTAGTAAACAAGTAGTTGTTTAATATTTATGTAAATTTATAAAGGCGGGGTTTGAAATTCAAAATCCAAACATGTATACTTATAAAAAGGGGATGAACAAGTATGTAAAAATTAATAATTAGGGGCAAGTTGAATACATGCTTGCATGCATGTCGGATATGGGCTTTCTAGAGTGAATCACCCCCCAAAATATATAATTACTTTGAAGGCCCTTCTAAGGCCATGCTTTACACATGCTAATTAATTAGTTTTAGTGTAAAGAGGGGCAAGAATTACTATACAAGGTATACAAGGGTAATGTTAGACAAGAGTAATGCTAGACTTGAGTATTTTAATAGGAACCAAAACTCCCTTGGAATATCAAATGAAGGTGGCATAACGTTGACATTAAGGCGTTTTGTGTCTAAGTTATTTTTAAGTTATAGCTAACTATAATCATAAACTCATCTCCTATTCACAATTTGCCTCAATAATTGTAGATGTTTCTCTTATAAATTCATCCACTTCCAAGTATGCAAAGTGGAAGAACAACAAATAGCAATAGTGTGAGATAAAATAGCTTAAGAACATTGAAGTTGTTGATAAGGATATAAATAGAATATGATCTCCATCATTGCATAAAGTGTTTTTAAAATGCTTATGAAAATATCATGCATCAAACAAAATTGTAAGGAGATAAAAAATTTCTAATTGTTACTTTCATGTAGTGTTTCTAGAAGCGACTTATGAAAACTATGTACATCTTTGTGTAGAGATTTCCCTTCATGTGCACAAGTAGTTGCTTTCCAAAGTAACCATGTGGAACCTTATCAAACTAAACATTATACTACATGGTTCCACATCGTATCATGTGTTAAAGCACTTGGAACCAGAGTGTGTAATGTTAGAAAAGGATGAACAAGGACATTGTACATGAATTAAGACAACATTTATCCGTACTCATAAACTTGGCGAATGTACACAATTCAATAGGAGCATTGGTGTTGATGGTGGAAAGTAATGAAACAAGATGATACTAACAAGGTGAGACTTGTGACACGTTTACACAAGGGACATGTGCTATAGGACCTCTTTGTGTAGAGATTTCCTTTCATGTGCCAAATAGTTGCTTTCCAAATTAACCACCATGAGTCTTGTCTTATATGTGGAATCTTATCAAACTAAACATTATACTACATGGTTCTACATTGTGTCGTTTTAAAGCACTTAGAACCGTAGTGTGTAATGTTAGGAGAGGATGAGTAAGGATATTGTACATGAATTAAGACAACCTTAATTCATGCTTATAAACTTGGCTAATGTACACAATTCAATATAACATTGGTGTTGATGGTGGAAAAAAACAAAATATGGTGAGACTTGTGATACATTTACATAAGGGACATGCTATAGGACTTCTTTAGTTTTTTTCAGTGAGTAGGTTGTGTAAGCTTAGTATCACTTTGCAATGAACCATTGGGTTTTGTGTAAATTCATAACAATTCTATTTTATACTATTTGTGATAAGACATTATATTATTTTAACAATATGTGACAACATATACTATTCTTATTTATAGGCATATAATTGCCTTAGATTTGTAGATTTGTTCTCGGGGGGTGTGCTTTTAGGAAGACCTACATACAATGTGCATTCAAAGGGTATTAAAAATCCCTTTTCTGTGAATTTTGACTTAGTACAATGACCCCTTTTTCTTTGTAAACTTACGGGTTTTTTTCAAAATGCCATTTAAACCCCCCTTGTGTAAATAGACTTCTGTAAATTTTCTCAAAATCTTGGTTTAAAAATACCCTCCTAATGACTGCACGTAGTAGACTTGCATATTTTTAAGTGGACCCCTTCAGGAGTTGTTACTCATAAGAAATTTTGATATCTAGATGAGGCATAAGATAAAAATAAAATAATAATAAATACATCAATATTTTGATGTCTTTATACTGCTCTTAAGCTTCCATATTTTGAAAGGGGGCTAGAAATTTCAATATTCAGATGAGCCATAAGATAAAAATAGAATAATAAATGTGTTTACCCATTATTGTGCTCTTGAGGTTCCACATTTTGAAAGGGGGCTCAATGTTAAGTACATGAGCACTTTTGGGCATCATATTGTATTATCGTCCTTAAACCACTTTGAATTGCAATTTTAATAACTTCTTCAAGCAAGGTGACTATAATAACTTGTTCAAGCAAAGCAAATGTCATTGCTCTTACTTTTGGTTAATACTTAGTTAAAAGGTTTTCTTGGAAATATACCAGGATTATCAATGCTTTGATTGAGGAATTTTGTATTATCACTTAAAATCACATGAATAATGTGATTTCTTTCAACACAAACTTTGCATTATGTGGGGACAAATGTGTAGTTAAATGACATGTATGCTTTATCCATATTTTTTACCCGGGGGGGTTGGGGGGAGTAAGGAATGGTTCTTTACATTTGCAATAGAGCACCTTAGTACATAGAGGGAGGGGTATGTGATGTTAAATCGGGGCACCCATATGCTTTATCCATAGTTTTTACCCCCGTGGAGTTGGGGGAGGTAGAGAATGGTCCTTTACATTTGCAAAATAGAATCTTAGTACATAGAGGGGCTTTTTTAAATTAGGGGACTTGAATGTTGTATAAGATCAAACAAATAATTGTTTAATACAGTCTATTTATGTAAATTTATATGGGGGGGTTTCAATTTCAAAATCCAAACATTTATACTTACAAAAAGGGGGGAAAACAAGTATGTAAAATTTGATAAATAGGGGTAATTTGTATACATGCTTGCACTCACATGCTATGGTTTTTTATAGGTTTTGACTTGCATGCAAGCATAGTCTAAGAAGCATGAAAGTTTGATGATTAAGGTTAGGAGTGTGTAGCTGATTCCATACAACTTCTACTTATTCCTTGAGAAGAAAAAATAGTTATAGAATGAAGAATGAAGCTTGAACACTTTCTTTCACTTTCTTTGGAAGCTAGCCGCACGACTATAATTCAAAATCAGGGCATCAACATTCAACTGATCAAATTTTTACTAATAACAAGTTGCATGCATTCGTTGAGCATTTCAATCAACTAGTGATATTAAATTTACTTAACTTGTCTTTGGCTACTACACATAAAGAGTCACTAATCCACTGACTTTCATGAATATAGGTTTGAGCACAGGGGGTTCTTATAAATGTTATAGAATGTACACGGGGTACTATGTTTAAGAGGATATGATCTCCACTTTTTACACAGTTAAGTATCATAGGTTGGGGAGTGGTGGTGGTGATACATTCATTGTAAGATGAATGGAGTATATAAGAAGAGACTTTTAAGGCCTTTGCTTGGTGAATACTGTAAGCAATTCCTATGTCCTTGGCCATGATGTGTGTTTCACATGACAAGTGATAACACACATTGTGGTTCGAGGCCTTGGCTTGGCCGAGTACTCTAAGCAATCCCTATGTCTTTGGCCATGATGTGTGCTTCACATGGGGCAAGGCATGGTTCTTTACATTTGCAACATAGCACCTTAGTACATAGAGGGGTTTAAAATTGGCAGACTTATATGTTGCCTGATGTCTCACTTATATGCTGGTATACATTCAAAAGGGGATTAAACAAATATTTTTTTTAATGTAGTTCATTTATGTAAATTTATAGAAGGGGTTTCAAATTCACAATCCAAACATGTATACTTACAAATGTTGTTGTTAGCAATAAAGATGAGGAGGCGCACATCACAAAGTGTGGAGACTCCAAGGTTGTGTGAGGCCACTAGAGGGTGATCAGAGAGGCGGGGATGACCCTAATTTTTTTATTTGAAAGGTAAAATATTACTCGAGATTTCTTTCCTTATATATCGAAGGAGGGAACAATAAAGGATTTTTCAAAATCGAGTTTTTCTTTTGGGAAGGGTAGATTTTTTGGGTCCCCATTTAATGGGGGAAAATCCCTCAACAAGGAGGGTTCGGGAGGCTTCAAATTTTGAGGCAGGTTTGGTCCGACTCACAGGCTGGTCGTGCAATGTGTACACATATGCATTGTTTAAATGTAAAGGCACTTTTTGCCAGCACCAACATTGAAAACTCGGTGCTAGAAATCCAGTAGTTTACAGACTCCGATCCAAAGCCGTCGCCATTCCTCCTTGACAGATCCCTGAGTTGTCATCCTCCTGCCATGCCATGCCATGCCATCCCATCCCCATCAACTGCCATTTAATTGTGAGGGACAGAAACACCAAATGTTTCCCGATCATTGGAATTTGGCATTGTCTTGGCTCATGCCAATCTCCCTATCCTTCATGTCATCCCCTACCACCCAATGTATTTATGCCAACATCACAAGTAACACCCCCCTTCCTTGGCTTCCTAGGATAAGCTTCTCCCCCTCAACTCTTCCCTTCCTCTCCCTCCCTCCAAAATAGGTAGTTTTTTGCATTAGAACCAATCTAAATCTCTTTATTAAAAAAAATACACTTTATTATGATATTCCACCTCTCCACATGCAACCTTTCAAGACTACATCTTTACATCCCACTTCCATATAAAAATGAAACGGTCCATAACAATGATCACACCAACTATATGTCCCTAACTTCTATATCCTCATGCCAAAGCAAGCAACTCATATCATCTCGAGATCTAAGGTAGGCACATGCAAGTTTCAATTCCACACACCATGCTTTATGGGTAGTTGCTAAAGTGAAGATTACAAATCTATCAAAGGTTGTGAATTGTAACACGCAAGACTCGTGAAAAGAGAGTGATGTTACTCATGGAAATCCAACACACCCTTTATCAAGAAGTTGTTGCATTTTGGTCTATCCACCATCTTTATTTCACTTCAACCACATTTCCAACTTATCCTTAAAGTTTGTAGCACTTGTAAGCTCTTCCCAAAAAAGTAGTCCATTGGCCATGGTACTTAACATGTCTCATAAAAGAAATTTAACAAACCGAAGTCTTTGTACAAAACCACATGAAGAAACTAATGAGTTTTAATAATATACTCTCATTTCGTAGAGAAAATGTAGTGATTTTTTCCATATAAATGGAGGAAAAACATATCCTCCTTACAATTGCTTTATTATTATGTAAAGAGGGATGGTTATTTTATTATCGTGGGTAAAAACATGCTATCATGTCACGAGATGGATTTCTTTTTTGGGTGTAGATACAATAAACATTTGCATGTTTGGCACATTTGAATGACTTTGAAGAGAAGCTTGAAGAGTAAGAGTTTTAGGAGTAGCAATCTAAGAGATATATGATTTAAATGTCTAATATAAAGTTATGGGGATTTATGAATGTACAACGAGTTCAATAGAAAGGAGCATGAATTATAGAGTGTAGAAAGGAGTATAATTTTTAAAATGAAAGATAAAGCCTATGGTAAGTAGCATTAGTAGTGTATATAGTCAATAGAGAGGTTATTAACCTTTACAAATACGTGGGATTTCATATATCACTAGCTTGAAGCAAAGTAAACATTCTACATTAGACTATATATATCTAATGTTAATCATAATATCTATAATATATCGTGATATATATATCATGTAATATATATTATATAAGATAGATTATATCAGAAGTATACTATATATTAAAAATTGGTTTTTCAATAAGACTAACTTGGATATTTTCTAAGGAAAAAGTGTTTCTTTGTTTAGGTAAATGGGCAGCACTCTAAGGTTATGTTAGACCTCGGCTCAAAAAAAATAAAAAAAAATATATATTTTCATAAGGCTTGGCTTACTTGTTTCATGTAACATGAGACAAAAAAAAAGTGAGGGAGAGAGAGAGAGAGAGAGAGAAAGAGATTTATATTCTTTAATATCTACAGTCAATAAAAGCACATGTTTCATAGCAAAATAGGGCAACAAGAGAATCGTATGTGCATGATAGGGTGAGAGTATAAATATTCTTTGATATCTACGGTCAAGAAAAACACATGTACAAGAGAATTGTATGTGCATGATAGGGTGAGAGTATAAATCAATCTCTCTCTCTCTCTCTCTCTCTCTCTCTCTCTCTCTCTCTCTCTCTCTCTCTCTCTCTCAGAAACACACAAAACAAAACACTAAAAATAGTTTTCGTGCTCCTAATCTTTTTTAACTCCTTTTGTGTTTACAGAAGAAGAGTAAGCACCAAAGGGGTTAAAAATGACTAACAGCACGAAAAACAATATATCTCACTATTTTGTGTGTGTGTGTGTGTGTGTGTGAGAGAGAGAGAGAGAGAGAGAGAGAGAGAATTTTTAATGAGGGTTTCTTGTTGGTTGTAGGGGTAGAAGGGATAGAGGTATGAGGGTTTCTTGTTGGTTGTAGGGGTAGAGAAGGGATAGAGGTATGAGGACAATGGTAAGGGAGTGAGATATGTTAGCAAGGCCACTTTAATGGAACATGTTTTTTTTGTGTTGTAGCACCTCCTAGACACTGTGGGGGAGACACCTTTACCATGGACAAGTTCTTTTCATTAACATATCACCACTAAAATAAAGTTATACACATTCTATCATAAGAGAATATACTCTTGAGTTGGCTTGTCAATGTAGTAAGAAAGATTTTAACTTTAAATTATTGTTTAGGCAACATAGTTAAGACAACTCAACCTCTCTTTGTAAAACTCTTTTTTGATCTTCCATGATCAATTTATATAGAAGTCATATAGATTACAGTACTATTATCTTTATCACCTCTAGATATAATCTTTGAATCATCTTTGTCACCTCTAGATGCAATCTTTAAATTATCTTTGTCACCTCTACATGTCGTTTTTTAATGTAGTTTGATTTCATGGGGTCATACAAATCACTTACCTTCATTGATGGCAATTTCTTACTAACAAGGATTCATTTGATTCCCAACAAGAAGGGTGGCGATAGATTGTAGATTCAACAATGGAGACCCATCATCCTCCTAGGAGCCACCTACAAAATCTAGCCAAGCATCACATCACCTTTCTTGATGGATTTCCAAAGCAGTGAGATTATAGTTTACCACCACAATCAGCCATGTACTCCATGAGGTCAATATTACATCACATGGATTAAGTCCATCCATCCCTAATCCAAGCCTCAAGTGGCATGACTCCTTTATTAATCCCATTTTGGATTAACAAATATGCTCCTCCATTTGAGGACATTAATAAGTGTTATGTAAAGGCACTATAGAGGTTGTACATTATGAGATACTGGCCAACCAAGGCTTTAGTTATTAAGTTTTGGGCACCCAAGTGTGAATAAGGGCAAGTTATATATAAGGCAATTTCTCATAATGGAAACACACAATCCCCCTTTGTGCTTGTCTTATGTATGAGAGAGAGAGAGAGAGAGAGAGAGAGAGAGAGAGAGAGAGAGAGAGAGTACTCTAGTGCATGCGCCTCTTCTATGTGTGTATGGGAGAGTGAGAGGATGATGATTGCCTTGGATTATTGTGTGAGCGACTCTGTGATGATAAAGTGGAGGTGGAGATTGGAGCATTGGAGCTTCCAAAAGTGATCTTGGAGAGCCTCAATGGACGTGAGTTCAAAGCATTGGTAAGTACCCCGCAATGTTGTTATCTATTGCTTCTTTCGATTGTGAATGGGTGGAGTTCTTTTGGGAGGTGCAGTAGGCCATAACATTTTTAGCGCTGCTATCGGGGAAACAACCATTGTTTCTTCCATCTTCTTAGAGCTCCAACTCCCATTATGCAAGATTCACTATTGCCTTTGCATTCAAAAGGTGCATTGTGAAAAACTGTGTAGATAAGGTTTGTGTGGAAAGGAAGAATTTAGAGTAATTATGGAAATTTGTGTGTGTGGAAGTGTGGGTGAGTACTTGGTATTGCCTAAAAGAAAGCTACACTTAGATTTTCTTTCGATTTTGTTGATTTTGTTACCAATTTCATTACCATGATATAGCAATTGGTAACACTCGTTTTTCTTTTTTCTTTTTTGAAAAAAATTACGAAAATCACAAAAACAAGGAGCCATTAGTTATGTGGGTGACTTGCATTACATTCCTTTTTCTAGGCACAACCTTTCTTAATCTTTTGTGCAGAGAAATCATACTCCAAATCAATCAAAACATCACTATGTTGACTCAACTGTTAATGTGTGAAAGCGCAAGAAAGCGTTTCACGCCGTGAAACGCATTTCACGACATGAAACAACTCTAAAAATTTTGGGATTGCCTCACTAAAGTTAGTGCGTCTTATCCTGACACGACTAACATAAGAAAACAAAAAAGTCTTATCTCATGAAAGTGCAATGAAACAATTCACAGTGTGAAATACATTTCACGACATGAAACATAACCTACTAGTTCACGACGTGGAACGTAGCCTTCCGAAGACCTGCTATTTCATAACGTGAAAAGGGTTATTCTTCATGGAGTAAAGGATTGTCAGACTAGAGGCAAGAGAGGGTCATACATGCATTATAGGAGTCTCCCCGACTCGGATTAATGCAATTCTAAACCGAAAATTCAAAGCATGAAACACAAGTTCACGGCGTGAAATACATTTCACAACGTGAAACATAGCCTACTATTTCATGGCGTGAAACATAGCCTGCTATTTCATGACATAAAACATCAATCCGACAGAAATCTGAGCTTAATGATTGGAGTAGTGAGTTTGCCTATTGAATTGTATTCTCATGCATTTGAGGTCAAGGAAAGATAGTGCGTCTAATCACCAAGAGAAGTGTTAGTTCAGGTCGCTCAGCAAGCACTCAATTGAGTGTTGCAACTTGGAGAAATCTAACCACTACAAGAACTAGTAGTGGAAGAATCTATGGAAGAAGGATTAAGATTCTCCGGATTTGGAGAAGGAAGTGAAACCAACTTCTCTTGCGAAGTCCAATGGAATCTTTGATATGGCCAGGGGATTTTTTGGTCTCCAACATGCCACAGAAGATGAAACGTAATCTGTGGACACGAGCTTGTCAACAAGCACGGGACATGGTCCAAAACCGGACTTACCAACACATACATCCCTAATGTTTGGACCCAAAAACACTAACCCCTTGAGACCTAGTGGAATGACTCCTAGGGTTAGACGTGACAAGGAAAATTTTTCCAAGACAGGTCAAATCTTCTTTCCCACATCTCAGGAATTAGAAGTTGACATAAAGATGGCAGAAGCAGAGCATCAAATGCCAATTCTGAGCTTACAAAGGCAAGAGCTCGATACACGAAGATTGATGGCAGAACACAGGTAGATTGTTAATTTGAATCTGTTATTAATGACCACATGGCAAGGAAATACAAACATCTAGAGAAGCCACGGGGATAACATGGGGATGGGAATGGGCAGAAGGAGGAATACCAGCCCTAGAACCCATAAATGAGGAGCCCAAGGCTGAGGAAAACCTTGAATTGCCCAAAGAAGTGGGACAATCTACCTAGGGCATCTACTGAAGGAGAGAATCGACTCTACACAGGAGAGGAGATAAATAAAATGATCAATAATCCCACTTTTTTTACAAAGTATGGAACTCTTAATTCAACAACGGACTGAGGCCACTAATACAAGCTAGGTGACAAGGAATTGACTGGACCCAGTCATAGACCTGGACTAGATACATGGAACTATGTAGGTAGAGGATGAGGTCTAGGTGGGGGGATAGCCCCTCGGAGACCAATAATAGATCCCCACACACATCTAAATAAAGCCACAAGGTCAGATTTATTGAATATGGCCGCAGAAATGGGTAGAGGCATGGTAAGGGAACCAAACCACAATTGTGGATGAAGCTACACATTGTTTCAAAACTCGTGCATAAATTCTCAGGAGATGGGGACCCGCCGACCCAACACATAGAGATATTTGAGTCAACATGTGAAACATGTGGGCTGGTGGGGCGACGTGACTATGATACATGCCTTCTCTCTAACTTTAGAAGGGAAAGCTCACCAATGGTATCGAACCTTAAAGCCTGAAGATAAAGTCAATTTCACATGGCTTAAGAATGTCTTCATACCGAGCTTTGCTTGAAGTGGTGATAGGTGGAGTTATGTGGCTCAACTCCATAACATAAAGCAAAACGAGAACGAATCCATACGGGATTATGTTTCTCGACTTAAGCACTTAAACTCAAGATGCAAGAGAGGGAAAGGCTAACTGATGATCAATTATTGCCCTGCTTCCAGAGAAGAGTCTAAGATCATAAGATGCATGATTATCTGGTGTTATCCTGATCGACTACTCTAGATACGTGTTGTAAGTTGGCCATTGAATATGAAGATAACCTGATTGAGTTACCACAACCAGAAGATGCCAAGGTAGCTTCGGTGGTAGCAGCATCAAGAGTCTAGTCATCAAGATGCGGGATCCAAGAACAAGCAAGTTGGCAACATGGGTAGAAGAGAGAATGAACCTAATGACCGTGAGATGGAGGAGAGCTAGACACCTCTGGTAGGGAAAAACCAAGAACTTGAGGAAAGGGGAGCACCCAGATTCATCCAAATACATGTCAACTAATTGGGAAGGTATTATGAGAGGGATGATACAAACGCCATAATTCCAATCCACCATAACAGGTACCAAGCACTTGTTATCCTGGATGGCGGTGCAGGTGTGAGCATTATCGCCAAGCGATGTTGGGAAAACCAGAGTTAGAAAGAGTGGACCTAATTGTTAAAATGACAGATGGGACATCCTCAAGACCAATGGGATTATTGAAAAACATTAGGCTTAAGGTTTTTTTGTTCCATTACCATTACACATTTGTTGTAATAGACTTTCTGCACCAACCAGATTCATATGTGTTATGGCTCATCCTAACCCTCCTTGAAACACATATGTGTTATGGCCCACCCTAACCCTCCTTGAAACACATCCAAAAAGAGATTACTTGGTGAGCCGCAACTGTTGTGAGGATCTTTCCAATGGTCGAGCTCATAACCCTTGAGGTCTCCAAGCTCTACAACTCCTTGAGAAGCAATTCCATCGTGTCTCCCACGAGCATTGTCACACCGCCGTGTTGCACACCGGGTCCTCGTCCCTCCTCTCACCTCACTTCACTCACACACACTCACTGGCATGCATTAGGGAGAGAGATTAACAAGAGGATTAGCAAGAGCAAGACTCAATTGCACAATGGGAGAGTATATTGTATTATGAGAGAAATTCACTTATATACATGGCCATAGTGTTCACAGTCACTTAAACTGTGGCCGACCGAGAACTTTAGGCTCATGAGAGGCCTAATGCTATTATAATGACTACTCTCATAATATATCCATGAAGTACATCACTTAGGACTTCATCCTAACTTGCTACCACACGCTCTTGAAGGGGGAATCACCATACATACTCCGTCACACCATTACAGGCGCCCGTACAAGTTGTAGCTTTGGACACTATTGCTTCATATCTTGAATGTATGACCCTTTGGTGTATCTACCATGACTCCTTGATGTAAGATAATGGTGGTAGCTCTTGTTAATCCTAGAATTGGATTAATAATATGATATTATCTTGGGCAGACCCTTCATGAGGGAAGCCAAGGTGGTGCATGATTGGGCATTAAACTGAAATGATTCACAAATTCTGAAGATCGATCTCCATACATGGAAGGGAAATTGTTTGGGAATGATTCGGTCACAACTAAACAAACCGCATCCTTACAAGTCTACCAAACTAATTAAAGAACACTCAGGGGAAGAGGAAGAGGAAGAGAACGAGATGTACACATCACTTCCACCTCCGGACTTTAGTGAAAACTAGATGCATGTGCTTGCCACCATAGATGTGTTGCCTCCTAGAGGAACAAAGAATGTTGAATAGGGAACGATTCCAACAACCTCAACGCGCATGGTGGATGTGCAACTCATAGAAGAGAAAACAAAGCCTCAAGTATAGAAGTACTCGAACTGCATGGTCGCAACATCACTCAATGCCTCAGGGGGGGTGGCTCGACACAACACCCTGTGCGAAGTAAACCCACGAGTGTCGAGTGGGCTAATCTTCAAGTCACTAAGGTGCATGATGAGTTCTCTAAGAACTAGGGTGAGGAGCTGAGTAAGATAACCTTGGAAGGAAAATAAGAGGAGAAAGCTATGCTTCAAGAGCCTGATGCGCCTAAACTCACTAAGGCAGGATGAAGAAAATGAAATAAAGCTCTGGCGGAAGCCAAACGAGAGGCAAGGAAGGCAATGACTTGGACAGAGGATGATGAGGACGACAAGCCAGACTTGCTCTTAGTGCCAAACCATTTCAAAACCTACACCATTGAGATGAATGGAAGGTGGTCCAATTAACGGCCAAAAGAGTAAAGGAAAATGGCCAATCCAGCAGAAGTTAAAGAGGTAGAGATTGCAAAGCAAGGGGAGGATCCCAAACCTATCTACATTGCTAATGACTTAACTATTGCTGAAGATGATGAACTCATTGCACTCCTAAAATTCAAGTATTGTTTTTCTTGGAAATATACAAAAACCACCCAACAAACTATCCTGATCATGGAAGGATCAAGACCATCTAGGCAAAAACTGTATCGAAAAAAGAATGGGAAACTAAGAGTTTGTGTTGATCTCAAAAAGGTCAAGGCAGCTACCAGAAAGGACCACTACCCATTACCATATATACGGATCATGTATTAGAATGGGTAGCAGGTGAGGAAGCCTATAGCTTCTTAGACGAGCTTTCACGCTACAATCAGGTGTCCATTGCACAAGAAGACGAACATAATACGGCCTTCAACACAATATGGGAGGCTTATGCTTATAAGGTTATGCCTTTTGGACTCACTAATGCACCAGCAACTTTCCACAATTGATGTGCACGGCCTTCAAGGACTATTTGCAAAGGTGGATTGAGGTATTCATTGTGATCTTTGTGCACACTCACGATGGACAGGACATCTGGCTTGCTTGAAAAATGTGTTTAAGAGGTGTCGATTATATCGAATATCCTTAAATCCTTTAAAGTGTCAATTTTGGGTGAAACACAGTGTTATCTTGGGAACATTGTCTCTAAGAATTGTATTTCCACTCATGAGGGCAATGTGAAGTTGATCTTGGAATTACCCCCATGAAGGACATTTTGCTGGAGAAGTTACCGCTCACAAAGTACTTCAAGAGGGGCTATGGTGGCCTATGTTATCCGAAGATGCCATAGAATTTGTGAAAAGATGCGAGGAATGTCAACAATTTGCTATTCCACAACAGAAGGACAGAATGCCAGTTACCCCTATAATTGTGAGACAACCCTTTGAGAAATGAGGTATTGATTTTGTTGGACCCATTAGTCCAACATCACATCTGCTCGTTATGTGATCGTGATCGCCGAGTATTTCACCAAGTGGACAGAGGTGAGAGCCTCTAAAAAACCGAAGGCTCAAACTACGGCCAAGTTCTTGTATGAAAAGATTATTTCGAGATTTGGCTACTTACTAGAATTGATCAGTGAGACCGGGGTTCACACTTCATTAAAATGAGGTGATTGAACATTTACGAGATTCCTTGTAATCCATCGAAAATCATCACCTTATTATCCATGGTCAAGTGGACAAGATAAGACCACTAATAAGATTTTATGTGCTATCATGACCAAGACCTTAGAAGCCAGTCGAATGGATTGGGAACACAAGCTAATTACAGCACTATGGGCCTATCGTACATTGTATAAGGTAACAACGTGATACACTCCCTTTCATCTAACTTATGGTATAGACGCGGTAATGCCTATGGAATTATTAGTTCCAAGCTTGCGTATTGTTGTACAAGAAAGGCTTACAAAAATGCGTTAGCCAAGAGGTTGATTGACTTAGAAAAACAATGGAATTTTTTAATTTTAACATCTCCACATCAAAAATAATCCCTTGGTTGGAAAGATATTTGCTATGCCTGCAAGAACCATGGAAGAGGAGATGATTCTTAGACGATCTTGGAGCGCCAACAACTGTCACATCCAATGGGAAAAGCGGGAAGTACAACTCAACGATGGCAATGACACCATAACCATCCCATTATGGAGTTCCTTGAATAAGGAAAAGCAAGCAATTACGCATTCAAGAGGACCACAGAAAAGGTAGTGAATGTATCCAATCAGACAATAGTGGGTTCTCAAATCCTAGCTTCAAGCCTAATAGTGACAAAACCTCGTGGGTATCAGGGCAAAGACACAAAGCTACATGCAAGAGCCAAGGGGATCAAACTAGGGAGAGAGAAAGCAGCAACCCAAGCATGCTCGAACACCACTTCACATTCAAAAGAGGTGGGTAAGAAAAGACCTACTAACAGTGCAAGGCTACTATCAAGGTAATGCAAAAGTATGGGTACCAAAAACCAACACAAGATTCAATGCGGCATTTACCTCCAATGGAACAAAAGAGAGCCATAGGCACAAGCAGAATCAAGGCCCATACAAATCAAGTGTGAAGGCAACATCGAAATTGGTTTGGAGGAAGAAAGCCATTCACCCAAGTAAACAAGGGAGTGCAACACCTCCAACGTCACCCCAAAAAGAGATCAGGCGCGCAGAGCCAAGTTTCAAACAATGGGAACACTGAAGTGAAGCTACATGCGTAAGAAACACAACAAGTTCATGAAGATTCCGTAGATGTACTCCTCTATCGGATGGAAAGAAAGCTAAGAAGTTCTCATTCAAAACTAAAACGTCTACAACAACACATACCCACCACAAGCTCCAAAGTATCAACTTAGTTTCCTTGGAAATAAGACGGAAGGAGGGTGATGAGTACCTAAATACATCTCACGTCATAAAATGTCCAGCCCATTCCATGCCGTGAAACAAGTTCATACATTTCACATGCTTAGTTCTCCTCCTCTCAATGCATATTATTTGATTTTGGAATGTTTGAGCATATAGGACTCCCTAGGGTATCAATAAGTGCACGCATCAGGGACAAGAGGTTTTCACATTGTGAAACACTTTGGGCTATTTTACGTCATGAACCGCTCATGCCAGTTCATGTCATGAAACAGTCAAAAAGCTCCCGCGAGTCATCTTCGGACATGTGGCATGCCCAATTAAAGATGGCCGCTGGCAACGACTAGAACATAAATACATCGTCTTTCCTCTTTCATGCACTTTCATCATCATCTTCTTCTTCAAGAGCTTCTTCTCCATCTATTGATTGATTGCGATCATCATTTGCACTCCGTCCTCCCAGCACTTTGCCACATTCATCTCTCAGCTCTAAGATTTACTATGTGATTGCTTCAATCGTTGACTATCATGCGATTATGCTTGAGACTGCTTGCACGTACTCACTGGTTTCTCATGGCTATCATGCTTGAAATATCTACTGCCTTTCTTTTCTTTTTTATTATTTTGTCTTCCCTTGCATATCAATCAATACTTCCTCTCACACTCAAAAAAGGATGTGGGATTGGAACACGTGAAATAGCAACCTATTGTTTCACGGCATCAAATCCCCATCTGCACTTTCATGGAAAATATATTGTTGTCCTGCATCCACCTCCTGATGATCACTCATGCAATAGATACAACTCACTAACACACCTCATAAACTTTTAGTCGGTGAAATATACTCTGCTATTTTACGAAATAGTTGTTTCACAAATCTGATATTTCACAGGTTAACTGTTTCACAGAATAGCTGTTTCATGAATCTGATATTTCACGGGTTAACTATTTCATGGAATAGTTGTTTCATGAATATGTTGTTTCACGGGTTAAATGTTTCACGAGTTAACAATTCATGCCATGAAATATACTCTACTATTTCATGATTTCCCATATCACAAATTAATATTCTACTCTTTCACTCCTAACAATTTCACGAATCCACCATTCCATGCCTACTAACACTTTCACGAATCCACCATTCCATGCCTACTAACACTTTCACGTCATGTTATGCTGAACCACACCTCCAGGAGGGAACTCTACACATTCACCTAACGGATGAGCAATGAAACACAACCATTGTGGGGTACTTATTACCAATGCTTCGAGCTTGTGTCTCTTGAAGCCTCCAAGCTTGCATATATGCTCCAAACTCCAAGCTCCACCTCCTCACTGTCACCGTGGAGTTGCTCACACCATCACATAGGCCAATCACACACTCTCTCTCTCTCTCTCTCACTCTCATACAAGCATAAACACACAAGCATGAGAGAGGCACAATGCTAGAATTCTCTTACTCCTCACTCTCTCACAAGTACAAAGGAAGAGCTCTCAATAGCACAAAGGGGATTGTGTCCTTTCATTATGAGAAAATACCTTATATACAATTGGCCCTTATTCACACTTGGGCGCTCAAAACTTACTAATTAGGCCTTGGGTGGCCAATGTCTCAATTTTCCATTCTTTTTAGGCACTATCACAATGGGTGATAACCAATCCATATGTTCGATCTCATAGATAAAATCAGCAGCAACAATGAGCTTATCAATTTCCTCCTTTACAATTGCTGCATACTTTGGATTCATCTAGTATGGTTTCTGCCTAGTAGGCCGTGATCCTTCCATAATTGGAATCGTATGTTGTACCACCTCGGGCGGTACCCCTTTCATTTTCTTATAGTTCTAGGCAAAACAATCCTTGTATTCCTTGAGAAGAGTAATAAGCTCTGCTTCTTCTGTAGAGGTCAAATCTTTGGCAATATATACGGATCTTGCTTCTTCCCTTGATCCGTAATATCAACCTCCTTGGCCATCGTATGATGTCGACAGCCCTTCCTCTCTTAACCTAGTGCCTGTTAATAACAGGGCCACTCTTCTATCATCAATTGTATATTTCTTGAAATGGTTAGGCACTGAAAGTACATCCATTTTGTCCTCATTGTCTTTTTTTGTTTCATCCATGATTTTCTTGGCCTCGCGTTCTGCCTCTGCTGGCCAAAGCTTTGTTGCGTTTTTTGCGTCCTATTTTTGTAAGTTTGGGTGTATCGTTTTTTGAATCCTATTTTTGTAAGTTTGGGTGTATCGGTTTTCTTAAGGGTTTTCTGCTCTAGATTCCTCCCTTCCAACGATATTTTACTTAACTCTTCACCCCAACCCTTAGAGAATTCATCATGTACCCTTGTAGCCTCAAGGTATCTCAACCATTGGCATCCGTTGGTTTGCTTCGCAGCAATGTGTTTCATCGAGCTAGGGACCATTTTTTTTCCCGCCATCACCTGATGCGCTGACTACTGGTTCGAATTCGCGCCATGGTGCCTTTTGTACTTGATGTCTTCTCTATTGACTCCCCATCCATGGTTTGCCAACAATCAACCATGTAGATAGAAGTCATAGGGATGTTTTCGGAATCCAAATACTGGGTTCCCTTAGGTTGCATCACATCAATTGTGGCATACATGCATCCAATTCTCATAGAAATCCAAGGGAGGTAATGATGCATACATCTCCGTATCCTCCTCATCCTTGGTTTCCCCTTCTTTGAGCTGGCATATCTATAGGGATGTGGTTTGCTCCATTTGTGACCGAGTCATTACCGAACAATTGCCCTTCCATGGGGTGTGCCTTCCATGATCTTAGATCAATCTTTAATGTTTGTGAGTCCCTGCATACATATACATGATCTAAGGCCCAATCATGCAACAATTTGGATTCCCTCATGAAAGGTCGTCCAATATTATGTCATATGTATCAAGTTGGCATAAGAAGTCCATGACCACATGTGTATGAAAAAATTGAAACGTAAAGAGTTTGAACTTCACATTTCCAAGAGCCCAATGGGTCTTGAAGATGTTCCATCAGCATCTTAACGATTAGATCTACTCTTTTTAGATCCTGCTTACCCCAATTTTCCCAACAATGTTTGGTAAAAATGATGCTGACACCTGCCCCACCATCTAGGATGGCTAATGCTTGGTATCCATTATGATGAATCAGAATGGTAGTATTCGTGTCATCACTCTCATAGTAGCATCCCAGTTGGTTAACTGGTATCTTAACCACTCGCGTTTCCTTTGCATGCCTCAAAGGTCTTTCTACCAAGGGTGGCAGAGCCTCATCCATATTCTCCGCTGGCCTTAGACCTCCTTCGACCCATTCTTTTACATCTGTCCATAGGGTGGGTGAATTATGTAATAACTGACCCAAGGGCATCTAGACAGGCATGGATAACACTGCTGCTAGGCTTCCTATATCCCTGGGTTCCTTAGATATAGAGTGTTCTTCCCATCAAGCTCTCATACTCTTCCATAGGGAAGGAATGAATGGATCCCCCCAACTCATTTTCCTCGAACAATCTAGTCATTGTGTTTGTTTGGGAGTCTGCTTCAGTTTCTTTCGAAATTGGGGTGGGTAGGTTCAAGGCCCTCTTGCGGGCAGAGGGGGGGTACATCTAGTGGATAGATGGAATCCCTTACTCGGATGGCCCTAGGCTCGCGGCTTCATAAATTTGTTGATATTTTTCAACTAGGGTCTTGGCATTTTCTAACTTCCTTATTTCTTCGTTCAGCATTAGGATATTCACCAACCCCCCTTGGGGTTGTTGGTTGTTCTCCTTGTTTTCCCCAATCTAACCCTTCCAAATTGATCCCTTGACTCCCCTCTTCCTTTGATTGTGTGGATCGGTATCAATTGTGTCTTCTTTGGATCCATCTTGGATTGTAACCCGTGTGTCCCCCTTTCCTAATTTCTTCACTCTTCTCCTGCGACCAGATTTGGAAACAGTACCATCCGTCCGGTTCCTCCCTTTGTCACCCGATTGAGCTTGAGCTCGTGTTAGGACATTAAGCGATGTGATCTTCCCAGACTATATACTAATGGTATGAATGGTGGCCTGATTTTAGCAGTAAAAGTTGAACCGCTTGCTCGGTAGGGACAGTCTTTGATAAGATGATCAATCCCACACTTAGTGCAAGTGAGCAAAAGGTGCAAAAACTGCCTTGTTGTTTTGGGGGCCGCCAGTGGTTAGCAACCAAGACAGTGGCTAGTTTTTTGTGGAGGAACAGGGTTGGTGATTGGAGCAACAAAGAGGAAGCTATACGGGCTAAGGTGACCATCGGTGCAAGAAACGTTCCAGCCGGTGGTGGCTGGTGGTGCCCCCGTTCGTGTGTTGTATTCCAAGTTTGCGAGGTGGAAGGGCTATAGAGGCAGGGTTCTTTCTTCTTTTTTTCACCTCACATCCTTCTGGTGCCCCCACTGAGGTTAGCTCTGGCGTTGTTCTTTGCTTAGAAGGGCGTGTGTTTCACTGAGAAGAGCTCAGGGATTGTACAGGTTGTCATGATGTGGTTTTATCCGGAGTTTCATGGCAGGAAGGGTGAAGATGTGTGTGACTTTTTGGAGCAGATAGAGTTGGCATGCATTAGCAATTATGTCACGGATGAAGAGCAGGTTCTGAAGCTGATAAGGATTTTCTTGAAGGGAGATGCCCGAAGCTAGCTGAAGGATTTTGAAGCATAGGATGCTAGTGTTTTGACCTTAGACAAGTTGAAAGAAGGCCTTTTATAGCGTTTTTAGAGCGTTTTCAGCAAGTGGAGGATTCTAGTGTGCTTTTGCAGGAGTTGAGCATCTTGAAGCAGGTTCGTGGGCAATCACTGGATGATTTTGTGAAGGTATTTACATGTCTGTGGAGTAAGTGGTGTATGACATTGAAGCAGGAAGTTCCTCCAATGTTTTTGAAGAAGAGCTTGTTTATTGATGGTTTGCTACCCCATTTGAAGGTCAGGGTTGAGTTGAAGAATCCCAAGTCATTTGATGATGCTGTTAGGATTGCTAGGGAAAAGGAAGGCAAGGTTTTGAAGCAGATAGAGATGGGTATTTATCCGTATAAAGGTGTTGTGTCGGCAAGGGATATGCAGGTGAATTTGGTTGAGGTGGATAAGAGTTCTATGCAAAGTTTGATTAGACAGGAGCCTCAAAGGCCGATACAAGTGCAAAGGGGGATGTTTTATATGCCTTCTGATTTTTTTCCAAAGTCTTTAAAGCATGTGCAGGTGGATGAAAAGCAGGTGAAGGAGCAAAGTGCAGATAAGGAGTTGCCAGTGGATTCTTCTTTGGGTTTGGATATCGTAGCTGTACATGACAGGGATTTGGATGACATGCATGCACAGGGAAGCAAAGAGGATGATGCCTTGGGATTGATTGATGATAAGAAGGAAGAGGAGCTGGATACAGGATGCTTTGAGGATGATTCTTTGCCAGATTCTACGAGGGAGGAGGATGGGGTAGAGACTTCGGATGAAGTGAAGATGGTTTGTGATGCGGATGTGGAGAGCATGGAGGAAGATTCCATCATTTTGGATTTTCTTGGACAGCTTGATGATGGTCTGGTACCTACAATGAAAGGTATGAATGTTTTTCCATTTGATGCATTATGTGTTGGGGAGTCTTTGGACGATGATACCAGGGGGGTTGGCAGCACTAAAGAAAGTATGCATGTAGATTTGGCTGATGAAGAGCGTTATGAGGTGAGTATTGTGCCTGAGGATGATATATGGGAAGTTGCTAGCCTTGATGAGCAGGAGCCAGAGGTGGACATGGATGTAGATATGGTTGAGAGTGTAACAAAGGCTTCTATGCGGATTGCTGAGATGCTAAATGTAAAGTCCCTGGATGACAAAGGTTCTGAACCAGCTGAGTTGTATGGTTGTGAAGAGATGCCTGAAGTACAGGAGCTGGAAGTGCTTATGGACACTCCCATTGGAAAGGATGTGGATTTTGATGTGCAAAAAGGTCAAGATGTTGGAACCTGGCCTTCACAGGTGTTGATGGATAGGATGCTAGATGCTGCAATGACACAAGTTTTGAAGATGGGGAGGTTGGTTGTGGGTGAAGAGCAAAGGTTTGAAGATGATGCTGCGTGGTCAGAGTCGGTGAATGCTGATCAGATGATGAATGGAAATGGTTTTATGGCTATGGTTGATGTTTGGTATGCAGTGATGCAGCCATGGTGTTTGAGAGATGTTGGGAAATGGGATGGTGAGTTGCTGTTTCCTTTTGATCCTGGTGGATAGCTATCGGACTATGCTGAATGCTGTTGAGCATGAATGCTCTAGCAGATGGGGGGGTGGCAAAGTATGTCAGGCGTTTTTTTGAGAGGTCTTTTTGGTCAGTGTACATACGTGAGCATGGCGTGTGTGAAGAGATTTGCTTTTGAGGGCGTTGCCAGGTGTACAGGGTGAACAGTTTGGTGTTGAGCTTGTTGCAAGCCTGTCCGGAGTAAGGGCAACTGCAGGTGGTTTTAGCTAATTGGTCGTCTTGAAGTGTGTACGCGTCCCCAAGTATAAGTGGGCAATTAAAGGTTGCATCTTGAAGAGGTAATGGGCCAAGGTTGCTTGGACATAGTGTGAAAAGCATTTGGTGGCCATCTCTTAGGTAAAATGAAAAATAATTTAATATTATGTGGCCAATGATTAGAATAGCCATGTGGAGGCCTTATTCGCTGCCAGCAGATCTTCTGGAAAGGTGGCGAAGGCGTGGAAAGTGCGAGGAGAGGTGGTAAAGGAAGAATAGGACGCCTAGAGGGGGTGGCCCCCAGGTTCTGGAGGCAGGCGAAGCAACGAAGGACTGGTAAGCCGCCTTGGGGCTCTCTGGCGTAGCTGCAGAACAGTGCCAAAGAAAGGCGTGGCAGGCGCACAGCTGAGGAACGCAGAGAAGCTGGTGTGGAGGGCGCCAGCTGTGAGAGGACGGGCTGGTGTAGCGACTAGAGACGCCGACTGGATTAAGGCGTGGCAGGTGACTGGAGCTGAAGACGGGCTAGCGACAAGCAAAAGCCTGTATGAAGGTTGGCGAAGGAGCTGCTGGTGAGGAAAAAAGAAAAAGGGCCGCTTTGTTCTGGTAGGGGGCTTCTTGGACGCTAACAAGCTAGGGCGCAGCTGCAAGTACAGAGCCACGGGGTTTCTCGGATGTGTGGAGCCGCTAGCATGCGTGTAGAGGACGTACTAGTGAGCTGCAGTCAGCGAGGCGAGCAGACAGAGGTGGTGTGGCTGCCTAAGGGCCGTCGTGTAAAGCCGGGGACCTCCCGTGTGAAGAGCAAAGGAGCCTGGAGAGCGGACAGGCCGTTGTGTGGTGACTGGAGCCCTGGGTCGAGGCAGGCTGGCGGCTGCAGAAGAGTGTGGTCATGTGGGAGCTGCCTAGGAGCTACTTTGGGTGCAGTTGCAGCAGAGGGTGCCGGACTGTGGAAACAACTGGCGGGCTGCTGAGAGGAAAAGCCACCTTGGTCAATAGCCGACGGGCGTGAAAAAGGAGTGGGGCCGCCAAAGGTAGATGAGTCGCCTTGCTGAGGTTCTGAAGACGAGCACGAAGAAGGAGCTGCAAGAGTGAAAGTGATTGCCAGTTGGATGATCATAGCAGCGTGGAGTGGAGAAGGCCCTTGGTGTGATGGCGTAAGTGGTGGCCTGGTAGAGGGCTGGTGAAAAGCTGACAGGCTGGAGCGAACAGCCGTTTGGTGGTAAGCGTGGAGCGCAGCTGAAGAGAAAGACCATAGGGGAGGCCGCCTTTGGTGGCTGCCAGCTGAAGATAGCATGGAGAACAGAGGGCACTGGTGAGTGTGGCTGGTGCAAAGAGAGAGAGGAAGAGCCGACTTGGACTAGTTTAGGTGGCCGAAGGAAACTGGCGAGCACAGAGGGACTGGAGAGCTAGCAAAGAGGGGCCGTGAAGCTATTGGGTTTTGGAGGGCTGTGGACAAAGGATCGTGCAGAAGCTGGTGGGGCTGATGGCACGTCAAAGAAGAGACAGGGACAGGTGTTGCTGCTTGGTGGTGGGCCGGTAGAGCAGGGCAGATAAGCTGCTTGGGTTTGTTGCGAGGCTGACAGAGGATCAGCACAGAGAGTGAGAGAGAGATGATTGGGAAGTTGCTGCTGACGACACATGCAGAAGTGATGGGCTGCAGAGAGACTTGAGGGTTAGCTGGTGTGGGCGCCTTCTGAAGAGTGAGTGGCCGAGTTCATTCTGGTGTGATTGGTATAGCAGGCATGCGAGTGGATCATGTGGTGATTGGGGATGTGGTGTATCCTCGGCAGTGATGACAGGTCTGAGCCTGAGTGTTTGTGAGTTGTATGAGTAAGACTTCTGTGTCGGGAGAAGCTTGTATGATGTTTTAACTGGAATATATTACTGGGTGTTTATCTTGGTCTATGGTGCCCCTGTTTTATGCTGTCTGTCTGGGTGGTGAAGTGTGAGAAGTGTTCCAGCCCCGGTGGTGGCTGTGGTGGTGCCCCCATTAGTGTTGTTATTCCAAGTTTGCGAGGTGGAAGGGCTATAGAGGCAGGGTTTTCTTTCTTTTTTTCACCTCACACCATCCACACAAAACAAGGCAAGATTCTCTTTCAGCACCACAGCCCCAGAGTATCAAAAGTTCCTGGAAGATACAAATGTCTAGTATAAGCTAGAAAAGGTGGGGCTAGGCAAGATGGCAGAGGTACTCCCCTACACATTCAACCAATCCCTATGTGTATAATTTCTAAAATCTTACAACAAAAATACCATAAGGGGGATGATCACAAAATACCTAAAGTTCGTGGAAGATACAAATGTCTAGTATAAGCTAGAAAAGGTGGGGCTAGGCAAGATGGCAGAGGTACTCCCCTACACATTCAACCAATCCCTATGTGTATAATTTCTAAAATCTTACAACAAAAATACCATAAGGGGGATGATCACAAAGCCAGATGGATCCATAGAACAAGTACACATCTCCAAAGCAATGATATGAGAGGCGCTTCAACCACCACCTTCCATTCCATCACATCTTCATTACATCAATCAAATGCTAATGGAAGATATGTTCAAGAAGGTTGCCTACAATTCAAATGGTGTTGAATATGAAAACATCAGGGAAGAGGTAGATGAAAGAGGCTGTAGTAGGGCCATGTCAATGATCATGCAAGTAAAGCCAGTGGATAGGTATAACAAGATACCTCTTCACTGAATAGCAAACGTGCATGAAGAGAAGGAAGAGGATTGGTTTTGGTTCATACATAAAGAAATGGAGCACCACCTCAAGTCCCGCCAATCAAAGGTGTGCAACCCTTACCTCTTCACCAATATAGTTAGCCATGCAAAAGACATCCCAATACCCCAAGGAACTCAGGAACAAGAAGTACCACATGCCCAGACGCAACAAGGGATCATGGTAGATCCTGCACACCTCACAATAGACTTGCAGCAAGGACAAGTTGTCCTTAAAGATACCAAAGAGATCCTAAAGGAAATAACCAAAGGAGTCAAGGAAGGTAAGAAGCTGCACAAACCAAAAAAGATGAGAGGTTGTATACAGTAAGTGGAAGTGGAAACCAAATGCCTTGAAGAGGAGGTTTCCAAGGACATTGCTCTCTCTCTCTCTCTCTCTCTCTCTCTCTCTCTCCAATCTCCCACCCTCTTCCCTCTTTGTCCCTCTCCCACCCTCTTCCCCCTCTCACTCTTTCTCCCTTTTCCACCCTCCCTCTCACTCTCTATCCTTGCGTCTCTCCTTCCCTCTATCTCTCTCCCAACCTCTTGCCTTTCGCTCTTCCTCTCTCTCCCTCTCTCTCCCTCTCTCTCTCTCCTTCTCCCACCCTCTCTTACTCTCTCCCTCTCCCTCCCTATGCATCATCTCTCTTCTTCTCTTCTTTCTATCTCTCGCTCTTCTGTACAATCTCTATGTCCCTCTCTCTCTCTCTCTCTCTCTCTCTCCCCCCCCTCTCTCTCTCTCTCTCTCTCTCTCTCTTCTCTCTCTCTCTCTCTCCCCCTCCTATGCATAATCTCTCCTCTCCTCTTACCTTTGTCTCTCCCTCTCCCTATGCATATTGTCTCCTTCCCTTTCTCTCTTTCTCCCTCTCATTCTTTCTCTCTCTATCTCTCTCCCACCCTCCCTCTCAATATCTCTCCTTCCCTCTATCTCTGTCGTCCCACCCTCCCTCTCAATAGCTCTCTCCCAACCTCATCCCTTTCTCTCTCCCTCTCACTCTACTTCTCCCTCTCCCACCCTCTTCCCTCTCTCCTTCTCACTTTACTTCTCAATATCTCTCTCCCAACCTCGCCCCTTTCTCTTTCCCTCTCCCACCCTCTTCCCTCTCTCCTTCTCCCAACCTCATCCTTTCTTTCTCCCTCTCTCTCCCCTTCTCCCACCATGTTCCCTCTCTCCTTCCTTGCCCTCTCCCTCACTCTTCCTATGCATAAACTCTCCTTCCCTCTCCCTTACCATCAACAGAGAGAGGAGAAAAGAGAGTGGGAGAGAGAGGGAAAGAGAGTAATGACATAATTATTTGAAAGGGAGAGGGGGAGAGAGAGAGAGAGAGAGCAAGAGGGAGTGAGAGAGAGAACAACATGACAACATTACATCCTCAAGATCGAGGTTACTTCTTCCAATTAGAAATAAAACCAAGTTCATTCACATACAACTTCTAAATACAACTCTTCTATCATAACTGTTATTCACTACCATATTTTCTTCTATGCGCATCGCTTATCCTCTGGGGTGAAGGCACAAAGCAAGCAAACGGCGTTCATTCCCTTCTGCACTTCCTCTAGCAAGAGATGCTCAGACCCATCATCAATAAACCATGGGCTCACCATATGGCAATTAATCCCACCACTTTATTATGAATTGGAGAAATATCATCATCACTACTAGGAAGTGAAGGATATGAGAGATTTCCATGCTTGTGCACCATAGGTCTTTTTCTTGACCTCCACATTGGTGACCTACCTAACAATACGCTGTTACCATATTATAGTAGTGATGTGTGTGAACACACTTAGGACCGCCGGGGCACTTTTTCCCTCACTAGGAGGTTTTTTCCCCCGTGCATTGTATATACGCCCATTATCTTCTAGGGCTTGTTATCTTTCATTTTTGGCACTCATAATACACTACTGTGTTGTGCTCAAGCTTTCTTATCTTCTTGAAGTTGTGTGTGCATTCCTGCAACCCTAATTCCAACAATTGGTATCAGAGCAGGCTTCCACCTCCCGGGCAGCATCACCGGCACCTGCCGCTTCATCTCCTCCGATTGCGACGAGATTTCACGAGCGTCTGCAGGTTAGTATATGCCGTGGGAGAGCCCGTAGGGCTTGGTCGTTTCAGAATTTTGATCTGAGGTCATTTCGCCCTCCGTTTTTGCATTCCAAGTACTGCGCAGGCAAAATCGTCCTACTGTGCAGATTTTCTGTCAGGATTAAAATCTGCAGGACAGGTGCCCATTCGTCTGTTTTGGGCTGTGCTACATAGCACAGGTCGATTTTATACAGGTTTTCCTCTTACAGACAGCATTTACATCTAGTAGTACAGTCATTGGCCATGGCTGACAACAATGATGTATTCCGCATGTTGGCTGCTGAGGATAAGTTGGATGGCACCAACTATCCATTGTGGGCATATATGATGCGACATGTATTGGTAGCAAAGGGGTTATGGAACATTGTGCAGGGTATTGATGCACGTCCTATTGTGGCTGGGAATGCTGCAAACACATCAGAAACAGGTACTGTTGATGATGGTGCAGGCACAAGTGCTGTAGCAGCTGTTCGAGAACCACCACTTTCAGCAGAGCAGATTCGTTGGGATGGTAGAGATGCGCAGGCTCATGCCTTGATTGCGCTGTCTGTCAAACGTACCATTATCCCACATATTCGCTCCTGCAGGACTTCTAAGGATGCTTGGGATGTACTTGCCACATTGTATCAGGCAAGAAATGAGGCTCGTGTTGCTTACCTCCGAAAACAGTTGGAGAGTGAGCATATGAACGAAGGTGATTCTATGGATAGCTTTTTGACAAAGATCAAGGATTTCAAAGAGCAGCTCATTTCTGCAGATGAAATCCTGTCAGACAGTTCACTTGTGCAAACTGTTTTGAATGGTCTACCAGATTCTTATCAGGGTTTTGCTTCCACTCTTCGCTTGATGATGAAAGGCAATCCCAATGCCTTATCATTTGAGGAGTTAGTTTCTGTTTTGCTGCAAGAAGACCAGTCAAGGCAAAACAGGAATATTATGCGTGTCGCAGATCAAGCTTTCGTTGCTAATCAGAGAAGCGGGAAAGGTAAAGCAGGCTTTTCTTCTAGTAAGCAGAAATCTGCAAATGCTGCGCAACCAAAGAAGGAAGACAAAGATGAGAAGAAGGGTGACAAACAGAAGACATTTTGCAAGTACTGTAAGGGAAATGATCATGTCATCAAAGCGTGTCCTAAGCTGGCTGCGAAAGAGGCTAAGAAGAAAGAGGCTGGTATGGCTGTTGCAGATGCCTCTCCTTCTAACAATGAATCTGCTAATGTTGTGCTAGATACAGAATGGGAATTCAATGCGCAGTGCAGTTATGACCCATCTTTGCATGACACATGTATGTCTGCAGTAGATTCAGATGTATGGTACTTTGACAGTGGTGCCACTAAGCATATCACCTCGCAGCGCAGTTTATTCACTTTCCTTGAGTCTGCTCCCACAGGGAATACTGTCACTTGTGCCAATAACTCCTCTTATCCCGTTAAAGGAGTTGGACAGATTGTGCTGAATGTTGCAAATGGCAACACCTTTACACTTTTTGATGCATTGTATGTGCCAGGGATCAAAAAGAATCTGCTGTCAGTCTCCGCATTTGCCAAAACAGGTTTGGTTGTAAAATTTGTGGATGACAGATGTACTGTTCATGATCTCTCTTGTGGTGACATCATTGTAGCATCTGGTTCACTATGTCGAGGGCTGTATAAGCTCAATATGGATGGCAAATGTGTAGAGGATTCAGCATGTGCTATTATGGATACGCAGGCTATTTCAAATGCAAAACTGTGGCATGCACGTTTTGGTCATCTGAATTTTGCAAGTTTGCTGCGCCTGCAGAAATCTGAAATGGTGTCTTCTTTGCCTAAACTTGAGGCACCTGTCAAGCATGTTTGTGAGGGCTGCATATTGGGTAAAATGCAGCGTGCTTCCTTTCCCAAAGATGGATCAGTGAGAGCTGAACGCAGATTGCAGCTTGTTCACAGTGATGTTTGTGGTCCCATGCAAACTCCATCATTTGGAAACTACCTTTACTTCGTGACTTTCATTGATGATTTTACCAGGCATGCATGGGTATATCCTTTGAAGGCAAAGTCCGAAGTGTTTTTGTGCTTCAAACAGTTTTTGGTTATGGCTGAAAATGTGTCAGAAAGTAAGATGGGCACCCTCCGTTCAGATCGAGGGGGGGAGTATATGTCTTCAGAATTTAATGCATTTCTGGCTGAGCGTGGGATAAAACACCAATGTACAGTGCCGTATACACCACAGCAAAATGGTGTGGCTGAGAGAAAAAACAGGTCTCTCATGGAAATGGCAAGATGTATGGTTAAGAGTCAAAGTCTACCACATGGTTTTTGGCTTGAGGCTGTCATGTGTGCCACTTATGTACTAAACAGGTGTCCCACCAAAGCATTACAGGTTGTCACTCCATATGAGGCTTGGCATGGCCGCAAGCCATCTGTTGGCCATTTACGTGTTTTTGGTTGCCTGGCATATGCATTAGTGCCTGTGCAACATCGCAGAAAATTGGATGACAAAGCTGTCAAATGTATTTTTGTTGGATATAGTGCTGAGAGCAAAGGCTATCGTTTGTATCATCCACAGACAAAGCGCATTTTGGTTAGCCGTGATGTTGTATTTGTGGAAGATGCAGTTCAGCCCTTGGTTTCATGTACTAAGGAGACAGATATCAGCTCACGTGATGTCTATGATACATTGTTGCCTCTTTTCAGTGGTGCACAGTCAAGTGCAATACCTCATGAGGCAGTTTTTCAGCCTATGCAGGTTTTAAATGATGGCACAGATCAGCCTATATCTGATGCAGATGTGCGTGATGCACTTGAGGATGAGAGACAAGAGATTGAGGGCTCTAGGAATATGCCTAGATGGCTGGTGCAGACTTTGCGTGACAGCAAGTTGGATGCCCCTTTGTCTAGTCGCACTCGTTCTGGCTCTCATGGTGCCTCTTATGCGTCAGATTGTTATGCATTGGCTGTTTCTAGTATGTGCGATGAAAGTGAGCCTGTTTCATTTGATGAGGCACAAAGTTCAGAAAATTGGATGGCTGCTATGCAAGCAGAATACGATGCTATTATGAAGAATGGTACATGGTCTTTATGTGACTTGCCCCCTGGCAAGAAGGCCATTGGCACTAAGTGGGTTTACAAATTGAAGTGTAAGCCTGATGGCACAGTGGATCGCCATAAGGCTAGGCTTGTTGCAAAAGGTTATGCTCAAGAGAAGGGCATTGATTTTGATGAGACTTTTGCTCCCACATGTCGTATGACCACTGTTCGTAGCATCTGTGCATTAGCAGCTCATAATGGTTGGAATGTACATCAGCTGGACATAAAGACTGCGTTCTTAAATGGAGATTTGCATGAGGAGGTGTATGTATCGCAGCCTCGTGGTTTTGTTCAAAGAGGGCAGGAAAACAAAGTGTGCAGGTTAAAAAAGGCTTTATATGGTTTAAAGCAAGCTCCACGAGCTTGGTATGAAAAAATACATGCATATTTGACTGCACATGGGTTTCAGAATAGTCCAACAGAAAGCACTTTGTATGCTAAACGTGTGGATGGTGTACATCTAATCATTGCTCTCTATGTCGATGACATGCTGCTCACAGGACCAAATGAGAGTCATATTGCTGATTTTAAGGCTGATTTGAATGCCTCTTTTGAGATGTCAGATTTGGGGCATTTGCATCATTATTTGGGGATACAATTTAAGCAGTGTGATGGAGGTATTGCTTTGTGTCAGACAAAGTATATTGAAACATTGTTGCGGAGATTTGGCCTTGAAGACTGCAAGCCTATTGCTACTCCAATGGAGACAGGTTTGAAGTTGAGTCTTCATGATGCTGGAGATCACTTTGATGTCACACTCTATCAGACAGCTGTTGGTTGCCTCATTTATGTATGCATTACGAGGCCAGACATTCAGTTTGCAGTCTCACAGGTGAGCAGATTTATGCATAGCCCAGGCATTAAGCATTGGCAGGCAGTGAAGCGTATCTTTCGCTATTTGAGTGGTACTCGGCATCTTGGGTTGTTTTATCCCAAGGGGGGATCATTGCCGCCAGATTTACATGCTTTTTCAGATTCTGACTGGGCTGGTTGTTATGACACACGCGTGTCCACGAGTGGTTTTTGCTTCATGCTTGGAAGCTCATGCATATCATGGTTGAGCAAGAAGCAGCCTACTGTGGCCACTTCTAGTTGTGAAGCTGAGTACAGGGCAGCTTTCACAGCTACGGTTGAGTGTGTGTGGCTCAGACGCCTTATGGCTGATTTGGGTGTTGGGCAGCCATCTGCCACCACCATCTTCACTGACAGTCAGAGCGCATTGGCAGTTGCGCGGAACCCAGTGTTCCATGCTCGTACGAAGCACATTGAGGTGCACTACCATTATGTCAGGGAGAGACTCTCTGCAGGAGAGATCAGTTTGGCTTATGTGCCAACACAGGATAACCTTGCAGACCTTTTCACAAAGGCTCTGCCTCGTGAGAAGTTCGAAGCTTTTCGCAAAGCTTTGGGCTTACTCCCTTTTGTGGATTCGTCCACATAGCTAGACACTTCCCTATACATGAGTGCTAGCTCTTGTTCACCGCATCACTCCAGGGGGGATTTGTTACCATATTATAGTAGTGATGTGTGTGAACACACTTAGGACCGCCGGGGCACTTTTTCCCTCACTAGGAGGTTTTTTCCCCCGTGCATTGTATATACGCCCATTATCTTCTAGGGCTTGTTATCTTTCATTTTTGGCACTCATAATACACTACTGTGTTGTGCTCAAGCTTTCTTATCTTCTTGAAGTTGTGTGTGCATTCCTGCAACCCTAATTCCAACATACGCGCAGCAACAACTTCAATGCTAATATTTTATGAGGCCATCATAAACAATACAACGGAGGGTTTTGGGTGGTGTGCTCTACTAAGAAGGCTAAGCTAAATAGTGGTTAACAAAGTTGTATGGAGGTTATCTATATATTTATAGTAGTGGAAGAGGTGTACTCTACTTTTGCACCAAACAAAAAAAAAACCTTTCTTCTTTTTTAATGTCAATAATAAAGGCATCTTCCCTCAAAATCCTACACCCCAATAATGAAGGCATATTTTCTTTCTTTTTTAGGGAAGAGCGAGTATGCCATGAAAAACAATGAACAATACAAAATTGAATAGGATAATCTGCCAATTGTGGGCAAGAGATAATTTTACTCCCCAAAAGAAATTACATCAGGATCACATACTATTTACTTAGAACAACAAACCACCTAAAATTTGACAAGGTAATTAATAAAAATGACAAGGAGAATTATAGTTAAAAGAACACTTTATTCCAGAAAGGTTGTTACATCATCCTTGCAGAGGTGAAGACTAAAGACAACTACGTACTTATAAGGGCTATAGCCTCTTAAATACTATTTACAAAAGATAACATACCATGTAACTACATAAAGGTTCCTACACCTATGCACTTTTATGGGCTACTCTATTCTTCAACTCCTCTCAAAGAGACTCCTCCTTCTCTTCAACAATGTGTGCCAAGTGCTGAGAGCGCTTCAATATTCATATTCCAGACATAAAAATATCCAGAATCGATAGACTCATTCGCTAGCATCTTGCTCCAAAGACTGCGGGCCTCTGTCATAATTCTCAGATGTTCTTTCGCATCTCCACCTGACTTCATGCACAAATCTTTGCAAACCCTATCCAGGATATCCTTTGAGAGTATAGTTGGGGCCATTAAAAGAAGACATAATAATATCAACAAAGATTAGTGGATGATGGTGAGGGTTGTTAAGGTAGAGAATGATATTGAGGGAGATAAATACAATAAGAGGGAGAGGGAGACAATACAATAAGAGAGGTAGGGAGACAATAAAATAAGAGGGAGAGGGAGACAATACAATAAGACGGAGAGGGAGATAAATACAATAAGAGAGAGAGGGAGAGAAATACAATAAGAGGGAGAGGAAGCCAATAAGATTTGGGAGTGAGGATTAGAGTAAGAGCCAAGGGTCATATTTATAGATACACCATGTTAAAAGCAAAAAGAGATTTTGCATGGAGATTCCCTAAATTTAGAAAAGTAAATGCACGGATAAGTGCTTTGTGTAAAAAAAGTAATTGCACGAAAAATCAACATAGACATCAACATTGAGAAGACCTTAAAATAATAAATAAAGATATTCCAGCCATTAACATACAACCATTTTGATTGTCTTGCTAAAATATTTAAAAAATAAAAAAGTAAATAGACCTTCCTAGAGAGTTGATAGAACCATGATACAAAGGACATTTTACTATCGCAAAATGAAGGATGTTTTCAAAACTATAGTACAATGTCATCAACAGTTCAAGGTCCTTTTCAAATTGTTCTCCCGCAGTTCTTGATGCTCTTGTTACACTTGCCATCTTGACCACTATCCTTGGCAAAGTGACCTTGATGTGTAGAAGTGTTTCACATATAGCCCACATTGAGTCGTGTATGTCATTCTCCAAAATTTCCTGTACCTCTAATTTAGTTACTAATCCCTTTGCATTATGACCACCTTCTGCAGCTAAAGGAATAGTGGGTGGAAAGTTTAATCTCCTACCTAGTTTCTTGTGTGGTTGGCCTCTTGTGACATACTCTTGATAAGTTATCTTCCTCAAGATTTATAATTGTGGCTTCCTAACGCCGACTAACTGTAAGGTTATCACCAATACAGTTTGGTTGTACATGCATTGGAGTGCCACTCACTACTTCCCCCACCAATCTACTAGTGGTTTGATAGACTTGGAGCTTTTTATGTTCTGGCCTTCTCCATCAACTTTGTTATTGTAGGACCTTCTCTGTGATATTTATCTTGCATGCATGCATGCTTCTTTGTGGATTACAAGAGAGCATTAGTGAGATCTGAAATAGCACCATCATATAAAGAGATGGTTCCCTTGACACCCTCACCTGCTAACCAACTTACATGTTTCATTCCTATTAGATTGGTGTAGTCGGCATGTGCAACAAAGCGGCATCGTCCACCTCCTACTATAACAAAAGATTAACTGATGAGAATTGAAGTTGTAAGCTCCAACCACATTCCATAATTGAAGTTATAAGCTCCAACCACATTCCATAACAAAAGATTAGCTTAACAATTCAGATTCCAAATGCAAGCTATTTATTTTCAGATCGAAGAAAGTAATACTTACCCCTACAAGGTGCTTCCTCCAATGGGGATATCTAGTATGCCACCAACTAAGCCAACAATCCATGGCTGGTAAATTTGCATCAGGGAATTTATCATTCATCCACTATGATCTAAGGTGTCTTTATTTTAAGAGTGCCTCTTCTTTACTCAAAGTACAATGCCACTGACGGCATAGTCGCTTGTGCTCTTCTTAAAAATTCTTAACTACATATTGTACTCTATGGATGTGAACAAGATTTGTTCCCAATGAAAAAGACGAATGATCATGATCTTCCAATATATTCTCTGGTCCATTATTATAGACTATCCTACCTGCTCCCCAATTTTCTCCAGCCTCATCATCCATGAAGCCAAAAATTCTGGTTTGGAAAAGTGTTTTTGCACCACAACATTGTTAATCATTTCTCAGAAAAGAACTTGTGCCATTGCGTCCTCCTCTTTCATTTCGCAAGTCACAACTATCATGAGCTCTTACAAGCTATATGCAATCATATAACAGTTGGAAAAGAGCTGAAAACAAGTTTAAAATTTTGATTTTACAAGACGACCAAATTATACCTTTTGATAATATAAATGTGCAGCAATTGTTGTCCATCCCTGCACACGCTTGACGTTATCAAAACAAACCCAAGCCCTCCTTAAATCATCGTCTCCTGTTTTGGCACATACGGCTCACCAAATCTAAACCCGATGCGGGCCTTGTGGGGTTGACATTTTAAACATTTAACACCGCTCTGACTCGTCCAAATCTTGCCCATGGAAATGGCTACCATGGGAAGAACTCAAAAGTGTATTGTCTCTTCAATTCTAGGATATTGGACGCTGCACCTTGCACTGAACCGTTGATCCTAGAAGCACATACCATCTTTTTTAATCTACAAGAGAATTGGATAACTTAACAAACTATGTAAACTTAAATTGACAAGAATAATCTAAAAATTAAAATCAATAGGGAATTAACATTACCTTTAACATTGAATTAGGGGATGCATGTGTTCCAATAATAGTGACAACTTCATGTTGCTAATATTTGATCCATCCTTCGTAAGCTTCCTAACAACTGCATCCAATTCAAGTTGTTTCGTGATATCCATTTGTATCTTCCTTGGACTACTTGTAGCCACCCCTCTGAAACTACCTCTTGCACAAGTTCTCTTATCTTTTGTAATGCCTACCTTGATGTGCCCCTTTACACCTTATGAAAATGTTCCCCTTGATGTATCATCAATCTAGTCATATGTGGGTCAACAGAGGCATACAGTAGTACATCATAGCACCACACATTCTTCTACATATAGGTTTGTTCTTACAGTAGCAAGCTAGAGAGACATATCCATCCATTGTTAAGCCCAGTGAGGGAAGCTTCTGTGTAAGCTTGCCTATTATTTAAATAATTACAAAGTCTCAATAAATACTCTTATTAATCAAGGTTTATTGAATTTGAGCCAAGATAATAAGCTTACCAATCCATGATGTGTTTGGTGTGCCATTCATAGTTCTACTTCCACAGAAGGCATAAGTGCACTCAAATAAGCCTCCATTGGAACTCTTTTGTACCACTCCAGAAAACTTCACGTGACTGTCCGTCGCGCAGGTTTCACCCAACAATGGCCATCATGTGCTTGCTCCATTCCTTGCATTGGAGAGGCTGAAGGATCACGTACATTTGGTAACTCAAAAGCCACATTGCCCTTATAGATTTGAGGTTTTACCTTCTCAATATGAGTGCTTGCTAATAACATTCTACGAAGAACACTTGTATGAGATTCCTCAGACAATAAGTATTTGATCACACCCTTTTGAAGTGGTGTACTTATGGGAGAATCTTCTATTTGAAAGATCAATAATGACTTGCTTTGATGTGCTTGCTGTAGTGTTGCTTGACTCTCCTATTATTGGAACAACAAGGTATTCTGTTGTTATATCTTTATCAAAGATATAACATGGTTCCTCTCCACCAGTGGGTCTAGCTAGCTGGATAGATATAAGATGATCTACACCATCATCTTATGGTTTGATTGCAAAAAACTTTCAATCCAAAATGACGACATGACATTCCATCAAAATCATCAAGTTTAGTAATATAAAAACGTCCATGCATAGTTCTAACAATAGGATCACTCTCCAAACCTCCTACAAAAATGTGAAAAGTTATGTTCTCCATGTCAATAAAGAAAAATACACACTAAAAGAAGATAGGGGAGAACGAGATCTCTATTTGCCAAGTACTATATCTCACAAAATCAACTCACAAACACACAACAAACTAATGAAAACGAATTCAAATTTTAAACACTAAATCTATACATATTACAATAATTTTTTAAAACATTTTTTTAAAATTATTATTTCTAACAAACATAAAAGCATTCTTCAATCATTATAAATAGTGTCATTAATATATAAAATCTAAAATTTATTTTTGATAATTATATTTAATAATAAATGCTTACATAACTAACTCCCATAAATAATTATTTATTTAGCTATCTTGGATTTTCATGACATTGTATCAATAAGGATCCCGTAATCCATTGGGTATAAATTCTTCTATGGATAAAATTGCTTTTCATCCCTATTTTTATGCCAAAGATTTAGTGGGTCGGATAGCATTTGCCATCTTCTTCTCCATACATGTAATTTGTATGCGGTGTGGTCATACATTTGTATGCGGTGGTCTTAGATGATTATTCCATTTAATATATGAAATTTTGAGTAATGATGTCCGCTTTTTTACAATCACTTTTAATGGATGCTATGCAAAGCCTCCTCTTTTTGTTTAGATGCAACTATCTTCTAAATGCATGAACTTACTATAAAAATCACACTTGCAACTATAAGGCTCCTCTTCACTCTCTAGGTGAGGTGTCCTCTCTCTCTACCCCCTTCCCCTTCCCCTTTCTCCTCTCACTTTTCCTTGTCCTCTCTCACCAGATCAATATCTTTTTCTCTCGCCTCGAATTGTTATTTTTATTAGGGAAAAAATAAACAATTTTTTTTTTAATATTTCTACTTTTTAAACAAAAAAAATCTTTTTTAATTTTAACTAAAACCAAAAAACTAATTCTACTTTTTTAACAAGGTCGCCCTTAGTGAAACAGGGTCCCCTCACCTAAGGGCGACGTATATATATATATATATATATATATATATATATAGAGAGAGAGAGAGAGAGAGAGAGAGATGCAATCGCCCTAAGTGAGGGGAGGGTCCCCCGATGTCACCCGTAGTGCGAGGCCTCACAAAGGGCAACGTCGCTCTTTGTGAGGCGCCCCCCACTACAAGCGACGTCGTCCTTAGTGCGGGGAGGGTCCCCCCACTAAGGGCAATGTCGCCCCCCTTAGTGAGGTGTCCCTCCACTAAGGGTGGTCGCCCTTAGTGAGTTTCCCCCCACTAATGGAGGTCGTCGTCGCCCTTAGTGAGGGGACTCTCCCCTTACTTTAGGACCACTGCCTCTCTCTCTCTCTCTCTCTCTCTCTTTCAAATACCTCCCCTCCTCTCTGTTCCCTCTGTGTTTCTCCAATGCCTTGTCCTTCTCTCTCTCTTTACATCTCCCTTCTCTCTCCCTCTCTCTCTCTCTCTCTTTCAAATACCTCCCCTCCTCTCTGTTCCCTCCCTATTTCTCCAATGCCTCTTCCTTCTCTCTCTCTTTACATATCCCTTCTCTATCTAACGCCTTCCCTACTCTCTTTTTTTCTCTTTCTCTCTTCTTTTTTTCTTCTCAGTTTGTTTCTCTTTCTTGTTCTTTTTTATCCAAAACCCTAAAAATTTGTTTCTTTTTTTTTATTTTCTCTTTTTTCTATTTTTATGTTTCTCTCTATTTATATCTTTTTCTCTATTTATATCTTTCTCTTTTTCTATTTTTATCTTTTTCTATTTTAATCTTTCTCTCTATTTATATCTTTTTCTCTATTTGTATCTCTTTCTTTATATATATTTTCTCTTCCTTTATTTATATCTTCTTGGTCTCTTTCTTTCTTATTCACTTTGTTTACTTAGTCTCTTTATTTCCACTTCCAATCTCCTTCCGAGCGGTATTATTTAGCAATGTCTTACTTCCCTCTCTAATCTCTTGCTTGTCCACTTTTCTACATCGTGCCTCCCCAACTCGAAAGAGGGACATGGGTGTTCTTAATGTTCAATGATACGAAAGTAGCTACTGGGACCGTGTTGCATGTAAACCCCACTATGGATAATGTACATGGAATTTTTTTGCTCCCTAGGCATGCTGGTATGTCAATTGAAGATGTCGAAGTGGGAGAAGTACCTCTTCCTTTTCCCCTCAAAGATGGTGTTATCCTCATGTTAAATCAAACCATAGGCTACATCATTGTATGGCCAGCGAGATTGCATAAGTGTTGCTATATCTCTCTCCGACTTTTGCAATTATGCTCTTTTTTGTGGTTTTACTAAGAGTAATTTGTCCTGTATAAAAGAAGAAGATTTCACCCTTCCATCTTTGTATGTGTGTTATCCATTGTTTACTGCTTATCACATCTTTCACAAACTTCAAGGGAAATTCAGACTTTCTGACAAACAAACTGACAAACTGTTTAACTATGTATCACTTCCCAAACACACAGCAAACTAATCCATAACGCAAAACTGCATTACACAGAATACTTCCAAAACATCTTCATCACATCAGTCTTCAAAATAAACTACAGAATGACAATGCCACAGTGACAACCAGATTGACAAAACACACTGCATCTTCATTGTCAAAATAGCTGTCAACTATCTGATTACATAAATCTCCATATCTGCGAATGAAAAATCCTTCTTCTTCTATTGCGGATAACCACTACTACTTCGCATGACATTTCTAACTTCCATCCAGATTTCAAAAGACACTTCACACTACATCCGATTATGACAAATTGAAAGACAAAAAAGTAGACAAAAGTAGCATCTAATATTCAGCCTTAAACACTTGGCACAGCTCGGTGACTTGAGCCATAGGCTGACATCGGCCGGACCCACAATCCCTTGATCCGTAAACTAGACAAGCAAAGAATCTTACAAAGATAAAACAAAATCAGCATAAACGCCATCAGAACATCCTCCTCTTTGAAATCTTGCATATCCGCTGACTTTCCATTTGCAACATAGTCCTCCACTGATTTCTGACTAATCTGCTGCACTGCCGACTGTTTATTGATCTGACTTCCTGCCTTGTCATTGAAAACATGCTTCCTCCACATTTTGAAAATTGGACCATACTCCCTTGTCAAACAGAATGAAAGAAACCTGACTGTCAAATCAGATAGCACTTCTAGAATACTTAAAAATTCTACATCATAATTCTGCCTTGAATCTGATTTAATCCTCCACACCTGTTTTGACATAATCAGATTTGTAAAACCTACTTCACATTCATCAAATATCTGCACTTGACATCCTCCAAGTTGAATGCTATCAAAACTACCTTTGTCAAATAAATCTGAACCCAAATATGCCAAATAGTCAATTTGATCACCAACTTTCTTCACAATGAAAACATTTTGAAAGTTAGACTGAACATTTCTCATCAACATCAGAGATTCAAATACTTCAAATCCAAAACTTTGATCCTTGACAACTTTTGCAACTTCCCTCATAAGAGTTTGACATTCTGTTCAGCGATCAAAATCAGCCTCAATCAACTTGTGTAGGTTTATTTGGCCATCTGCTATGAAAATGTGACACCAATATGCAAGAAACATATTGAGATGTCTACAAACCAGGTTTTCTCTGAAATCTGAAAATTCCATAAAAATCAAGAAAATAATCCGCATATAATCCTCTGGAATCCTCTGAACTTGTTTAGATGTGATCTGATCCACAAACCATAAAAACTGATCACTATGCATCCGATAATGCATTCTTCATTGCCCAATCAGCAACTTCAAAGTCTGCAACATATGAAAATCTGAATTCTGACAATTTGCCATCATCTATATTTTAGAATTTGTCATCCACATCTGACAATCCATTTTGCACAAATTCACCTCCAATCTATCATCAACTTGAAAGCACACATCATTCAACAAAAATATATTTGAATTGACAACAACTTTTCCTACATCCATTTTAGAATGCACATCCATCAAACTTAAGCTTAAAATTTCATCAGCCCGCATTTCAGGCATCATATGCTGATCCCCCAAATGTGTCAAACCTACATTGTACTCTTTAACAACTTGCTCTTGACAATCCTCCTGCAATTTGATCCATAAGACTTGTATTTGATTCAGACCAAAAATCAATCCACTTGTTCAAATTCTTTGCAAAACTGAAACATCTCCTTGCTGAATATCAACCTGTGACATCAAAATATGTCCTTCAAAACATTTAGAGTCAAAATTCTGATTTCCCTGATCAACCGCCGCAATAACACTTATATTAGTCAAAAAATCCGCTTGAATCCGCCAACTATCAAAATTAGCATCTAGAAACTCCTCTGGTATTCCTGCAGCACCTGAAATGTGACCATAACAATTATCTGCAACAACCATGCTTTGATGTACAAGAACGGATTTTGCTCTTGTTCCGCCATATTCCTCTGAAATACACCTGCTTGCTGGAAATTCCTCCCACTGGTTTTTTGATTGCAAAATCTGTTTATAGGGTTCAAATATCAATTTTGCAATATCTTTTGGCTGTGCAAATCCTCCTGTGGACCTTTCTGGTGGAAATTCTTCTTGAACTGACATTCTTCAGCAAATCTGATTTCAGGGAATTCCTTGTGAGTTGATTCTTTATCTGTAATTCCACACACATCATCCATGGAACCTAAAAACAACTGAATCACATCCTCCTCTTCATTCATCTTGGTATCCACCTCCTCAATTGCGCTTTGCATGACATGAACAACATCATTGCTATGTATGATATGCTTCTCCTCACAACATTCCTCAGATGCAAGTGACATATGTAACCTAATGTTGAGCAATGAATCTTCCTCTTCCACTCCATGAGCATACTCTAGTGGTAGGTTAGGGGTATCTAGGGGCTCTTCTAGGCTCTCTTGGCCAACCTCCTTTTGCACCTCCTTCTCCTCCATCTTTGGTATCCCCACTTGATGGATTTCAATCTCCATGCCAATCCAAATGTCATCATCATCACTTGACTCCCCTTCAAACTCATTCGCATATGCATCTCTCAACTTCTCACATGCTTTTTGTAACTTCCCAATGCTTTTCCTACTTGAACATGACCTTCACCTGTCTCCTTTGTGATCAGCTAACCATTCCACCATTTTCTACATGCATCTTTATTTGAGCACTCATCAATTGCACATGGACAATCATCTACCTCATGCTTCCGACTCATGCAAACCTCACATTTTTTCTTCTTCTTCTTACCCCCCATGATACACTCACATATTAAAATACAATAATCATATTCAGCCCTCAAGAAAGATGCACTACACCAATCCGAGACCCATTAAATTAACTAAACGGAGAGCCACGGATGCTATACCAAGATCTGCAAAGTTCATTTAATTGGCTGCTTAAAATTGACTGAAATATTTTAAGTTGATGATACTTTAATCATTCTTGAAAGATTTGCCATAAAAAGTTTACCCCTTCAACTTTGTGCATGTTGAATAATAGTCATAATCTGGACTTCTTGTTGCTGCTATGGTGACGTCTGCCCTGTCAATTTCTCCAAATCAGGTTGTTGCTGACAATTTCTCTACTGTTTGCCAATCAATTTCTCCATAAATCAGACTGTCTGCTGCAAATCAAATTTTGTCCACAACTCAGATTCCATCTATAACTCAGATTTGTCTGAAAATCAGAAAAACTATCAAACTGTGTTGTCAAATTGCAATGTCAAAACTTGCCACTCCCAAAATCTGCCATGATCCTCCTTGCTATGAACCTTGCCGCCTTACTACTGATCTTACAAAATAAGAATATGAAGGCTATTGTGAATTCTCCAGAATGTATTACCATTCAGCATCTGACTTCCAAGAACCATAACTGCCACCATAACTGCTGCTCGGCATCTTCTTGGCACTCATCCCCCTTATGGAAGAAAGAAAACTCAACCATGAACACCCTTCATAAGCACCGTCATTCAAATTACACCCTTTCTTAAAAATAGACAAACTGATTCTTCTTCAATCTTCTACACTGCCTCTGAATCATATTTTTCCTCCTGAATCTAATTTTGCCTCCTAAATCTGATTTTGCCTCCTGAATCTGATTTTGAAACAGCACCTGAATCTGATTTCGCCTCCTGAATCTGCACAGCAGCAGTGCCTGAATCTGCTCACTTGCTTTGCATGCTCCTATTGTAGGCTCCATCCTAATCAACCATTATGGTTGAAACCACCGTGAATCACCAGTGTTTACTGCTTATCACATCTTTCACAAACTTCAAGGAAAATTCAAACTTTCTGACAAACAAACTGACAAACTGTTTAACTATGTATAACTTCCCAAACACACAGCAAACTAATCCATAACGCAAAACTGCATTACACAAAATACTTCCAAAACATCTTCATCACATCAGTCTTCAAAATAAACTACAGAATGACAATGCCACAGTGACAACCAGATTAACAAAACACACTACATCTTCATTGTCAAAATAACTGTCAAAACTCTAATTACATAAATCTCCATATCTGCGAATGAAAAGTCCTTCTTCTTCTATTGCGGATAACCACTACTACTTCGCATGACATTTCTAACTTCCATCCAGATTTCAAAAGACACTTCAAACTACATCCGATTATGACAAATTGAAAGACAAAAAAGTAGACAAAAGTAGCATCTAATTTTTAGCCTTAAACATCCATTATTATGTGAGTGTGTGTGTGCTTGCAAGAGCTCAAGCTCTCTCTCCTCCCCCAATCTTTTCAAAAGTAGCATCTAATTTTTAGCCTTAAACATCCATTATTGTGTGAGTGTGTGTGTGCTTGCAAGAGCTCAAGCTCTCTCTCCTCCCCCAATCTTTTCATAGCATCAGAGCCTGGTTCAAGCCAAGAAGCTGAGCAACAATCAAAGTAAGCTTAAGGGCAAATGAAGCAATGAACGAGTAAGAGCATCATCATCTCTTTCCCTTCTTATTTAGGTAAAACACCCCCTAGATAGCTCTAGGAGCTACATATCTCTAATTGAGAAGTTATCTTTGTAGGTATGGAGATGGCATAGTACTTTATACTATTATTTGGGCCAAATTCAGGTTTTTGGCATGTTTCGGCCTCTATTCGACCACTACAAGGTGTTTTCGAGCAATTCCGAGAAGTTCTAGTTGAGAACTGTCTCTGCTTGAAACCTGGTTATTATAGTGCTATAGTGTATTTTGGGAGTGCAGATAGTGTTTGCACATGTATTACTAATATTAGGTATATGTACATGTACTCTGGTCAAATCAGGTGTGATATACACGTTATGGTAGAGGTATTGTTTGCAGGCATTCACAGAAGATACTGTTGTGTTACAGGTTGCATACAAAAATTGTCTATTTACAGGTTTCTGGTTGTTATAGGAAAACATGTCTAATGGACTCAATTAGATTGTTAGTGAAAAGCTGGACAAGAACAACTTCCATGCTTGGAAGTTCAAAATGACCAATTTGCTGATGGGTAAAGGATTTTGGGTCTATGTCAAAGGAGATAATGAGGAGCCTCCACAGTTGCCTGAAGAGAATGCTACTCCACTAGATGTAAAGGCATTCAAGGAATGGAACCAGGGTACAAGAAAAGTCATGTGGTGGCTTTCAATCAATGTCACAAACACAATGATAGGACAAATATCTTAACAATAGCTACTTTAGGAGCATTTGAAGTGGAAAGTATAGATGGCATAACTACCACAGCTAATAAATGGTTAATATGCACTAAAGCCATACCATGGAATGGTTTTGGGAAAACCACCCAAGAATTTAGATCCAAAAAGATAAGATCAAAACTAAAAAATATTCTAGATCCTGAATGATGTGCTCATGATTGATGTGATTATGGGAGAAGAAGAGCCAATTGTGGGGTTGAAGATGCCAATAACACTAGTGGAAATGGCCATAAATAGTGAGCATAGGAGAAAGGGGAGGTTACATTAGTAAATTCTCACCCTTACTCCCTCATCATTTCTATTGCTTTTTGTGTGCCTTTTTCATAGAAATACAAAGGAAATGGGGGATCATGCTTAATTATGTAGTAGAGTTATGATGAAAAGCATGCCCAGAGTCAATGTGACTGTTATGATTGCATGCTTTTTCATAGAAATACAAAGGAAATGTGGTCTTGAACAGCCTCGGTTCGATTTAAATGGTGAGCTTCCGGTACAGTGGATAAGGGATGACCAAGGAAGTGGCCTATGAGTGAAGCGCTAGGTCACCTACGAAGGATCCTAGAGAGTGCTGACCATATGGTGCTCAGGCTCTAGGTCGCCGATGATACCCACACATGCATCGTGGAATATATTGGAACAAGGAGTAAGAGTTGTTTTCTGAATTCGGACATGGATCTGGTTGATTGACCTTGATGGTCCTCAATGGATGAGTCCATGACTCTTTTATATGGATCCGTTGGTTGATCTTGGTGATCTTCAACGGAGATTCCATTTTGATATGTTAATATATTGCCGGTTACTACTACTATGAGCTAGGAACTATCGAAAAGGCCCCTGAGTGGATAGGTGGTGAGCATTCTGGTTTTGCCAAATGATGCCATAGGTACATCGATGAAGGAATGATTGGAAATAAGGATTCAACTAGAGATTTTGACAATTATGATCAGTGACAAAATGGTTTCATTAAAAGATTATTTTTAGAAGATGCTGATTCTGTGAAAAAGGCAATTTCATATTGGGTGTGTAAGTGGTGTGACTAGTTTTAAGTTTGCATGAATTTTTTGCTAGGGAGCCTGGGAACTCTTTTCCCTAGTACCGTGGGATAAAACCTAACCAAATTCCTAATTAAATACCATCACTACAGTGGTTGGGTGGTTGGCTAACCCATGGGACTGTGGATAGGCTAGACTGATGGATCCCTAAAATGAGACTAAATTTCTGTTGGTACGATAGATGAAGTAAATCCTGGATAAAAATTGTTCTATGGAAAAGAATCAACGGCTGTGCCTCTCAATGAGAAAAAAAGCGTTGGTCTCTATGATCCAAGTGTAATCTTTCCCTTGATCTGACTATGGGACTTATAGGTTCGGTCAGATCAGTTCAGTTAGTTAAGGCTTTTGAGTACGTTAGAGAAAAGTTATCTTGGAGGAATCGCCCATGCTTTCCAAGCAAGGGAAGTTTTTTCGAGTTCAGTTTTGGAAGAACTGATGGATTAGTCTCTTGTCTGGATATCCGTGGGGGGGCGAGGCCCCGAGTGTGGGACCCAGCCCCATGCAAGAAGTGCTACTTCCACTGCTAGCACCCCAAAATTCGTTGTGCAGTGGAGTCAGGGATCTTATAGCTAGTATCAGAGCAATTTGGCTAAAGTGGATCAACCGAGAAGCCAAGAATGTCATAAATTTATGAAGTAGCAGTAAAAGGTTAGAATTGTGTGATGAAACTCATACAAATTGATATTCAAAATGAAATTCCTAATTTGATAATTGGGTCTTCAGATGGAAGTACTGCAATTGTATGGAATCCTGACTTGCTTGAGGCCTAGACATGATGGTATTTACCTTATAATTCTAAGGACCGTGACTACCCGTATATATCGAGGATATAACTGTAGCTCTTTACTGGCAGTTATATACGAGTAAATCTAAGATCTTGAAATTATAAGCTAAAATGCTATCCAAATGATGAATTTGAATGTGGTTGATATGATTTTAAAATTCTAGTTGAGAACTGATGAGTTGAATTGGATTCTGATTGAAAAATGGTGATTCTTGAATTTTTGGTTGAAAAGCGATAAACTAAGCAAAACCACAATGAGGATGAATGGGACGAGTCTCTGTGTTGATGTTTGTAACTGGAATGACGATAATAACTTCAGCAACAAATGACTATGAGATTAGTGGATTGTGCTGATAGATTGCTACTGTTAACTCGACCCAGTGGATCAAGTTAAGGGATTAGAAATTAAAAATCTATAAAATTGAAATCCCCCCATGGAGGACTGTTGAGATGGAAGTTTTAGTCTAATAGACCATTATTATGTTAAAGATATGAATGATATGTTCTAAATGAATTGTTATCTGCTAATGCGAGTATCTTTATCCCACAATTCTGTGGGGAGTCGACCTATCTAATGAGCCCCAGAATCAGATGAATCAAAAATCAGATTTGAATCCTAAATAAAGAAAACTTAACAAGATTTTTCGTATTGATAGGAACATGGATCGAGATCGTCGTGGTAGAAATGATAGCCCCCAACTCGATGAGGAAGAGCTCGACCTAGATGCTTGTAAAACTCTTCATAGGTCGCAGCCCGGACCTTTCAAGGGTGAAGGGGAAAACTTGGGAGAGGCCGTGGAGAAGTGGATCAAAGCAATGGAAGAATACTTCGATATCACCGGGTACAATGAGAAGAGAAAAATGGCTCTTGCAAGGTTGAAGATTGTAGAAACAGCCAGAGTGGCATGGAGAAACCATTGCGAGACAAATCGTCTGGATCGAACTACCCAGACATGGAATGATCTCAAAATTTACCTAAGGACGAGGTTCTATCCTCCCGGCTTTTTGGAAACAAAGATGAACGAATTCTTAAAGCTAACCCAGAGGAGCATAACTATTGAAGTATATCACCAAAGTGTTCGCTCTTCTCCTTTAATACTTGCACCGCTAAATGAAGAACAGCGATGGCCAGGTTCATTCGGGGACTGAACGAACCTTTGAATATTTTGGTGAAGAACGCCAAGCCAATTTCCATGGCCGAAGCAGTGCGGATGGCAAAGGATTTCTCCAAGGCCTTTGATGTCAAGGTCCCACAAAATCCAGCACCATCATCTTTCAAAATATTATTATTTCCAGATGGTGATTTCAACCTTCCACCACCTAAGATATATCAAGGTCAATCCCAAGATAGGGGAAGTTCCAAAATGGAAGAAATGTCCTTTTCCCGAAACTCAATCCCCTGGAATTTAACTTCAGAAGTTCTACCCTTGAACAAGGGAGTGAAATGCTATAACTGTCAAGGATTTGGACATCGTAGTATGGATTGCCCAAATCCTTTTGGATCAAGGTTTTTGGGGCAGGGAAATCAAGGATCAAGATTCCAGACTCCAGCTCCTTCCTTCCAGAGTAATCAAGTTTCTATCCGCCAAATTCAAGGAAATCCCAGAGGTAGACCCTCTAACCAACCTACAGTTTCAATCCAAAGTAATGCAAGACCTCTGTCTCTTAGAATAGGGGAAGTCAAAGAGAGTTGTTCCCAAATCGGCCGTCCACTTCTAAGGCAGTAACGCTGGAAGTGATTGAAGAAGAAGAAGAAGATGAAAGAGATCATACTCCACTTGCGAGATGAGGACATCTCGCATTTTTTAAGTGGGGTTTTAAGTGGGATAGGATGTAAGATTCCTCCCTTAGCCCCTCCAGATGTCCAATCTCTCCCCCTGTAATCATTCGACTTGTCAGAATATTAACAGATCTTGTTTCTACCTATTTTGGCTTAGAGAGAGAAAATGTTCTAGAGAGAGATTATTCACGGGATTTACTTCATCTATCATACCAACAGAAATTTAGTCTCATTTTATGGATCCATCAGCATCCAGTCCCATGGGTCAGCCAACCGCCCAACCATTGTAGTGATGGGATCCAATTAGGAATTTGGTTAGGTTTTATCCCGGGTACCAGGGAAAAGAGTTCCCAGGTCCCCTAGCCAGAAATTCATGCAAACTTAAAACTAGTCACACCACGTACACACCCAATATGAAATTGCCTTTTTCACAGAATCAGCATCTTCTAAAAATAATCTTTTAATGAAACCATTGTGTCACTGATCATAATCGTCAAAATCTCCGATTGAATCCTTATTTCCAATCATTCCTTCATCGGTGTACCTATGGCATCATTGGCAACCAGAATGCTCACCACCTGTCAAGGACCTTTTCGATAGTTCCTAGCTCATAGTAACCGGCAATATATTCACATATCAAAATGAAATCTCCGCACGATCAACCAACGGATCCATATAAAAGAGTCATGGACTCATCTGTTGAGAGGACGAGCAAGGTCAATCAACTAGAGCCATGCCCGAATTCAGAAAAACAACTCTTACTCCTTGTTCCAATATCTTCCACGATGCACGTGTGGGTATCGTCGGTGACCCAGAGCATGAGCACTGTATGGTCAGCACTCTCTAGGATCCTTCGCAGGTGACCTAGCGCTTCACTCATAGGCCGCTTCCTTGGTTGTCCCTCATCCACCGTACCGGAAGCTCACCATTTAAATCGAATCGAGGGTGGTCAAGACCTCGGCCGACCTTGCTATGTGAGACATCCTCCGTTGACTCTCCGTCAGCTGTTGCAACTTTATCATCTAGGTCTCCACGACCTCATTCACAAGACGGTCAAAATGCTTCCCCAGCATTTGACATAAAACAGTCATTTAAAAACAGGTCATAAATACAATTTCTATAACGAATCTCTCTTCTTTCCACATCAATCTACATTACTTAATCCACATTCATTTCATAAGCATTCCCATTCTCTTCCTCAATTAACCTCATCAGATCTCATCCACTCGCATTTACACATACATCTCATCTCATCACATTCATTAACATCTATCCAGTTTACATCGCATCTTATCACATCCATTTCACATCACATCACATCCATTCACATCCCATACCATTCATTCTCATCCCGATTCACATGCCATCACATTCATTCACATCTCTTATCATTTATTCATATCCCGATTCATAGGTTATCACACTCATTCACATCCCTTATCATTCATTCACATCCCGATTCATAGCTTAACACATTCATTCACATCCCTTATCATTCATTCACATCCTGATTCACATGCTAACACATTCATTCACATCCCTTATCATTCATTCACATCCTGATTCACATGCTAACACATTCATTCACATCCCATATTATTCATTCACATCCTTTATCGTTCATATCTATCCAATTTACATGACATCTCATCACCTCTATTCTCGTTCATATCCATCACATTCACATCCACATATATCCTTTCACATACATCCACATCCATACTTATCACATACACATCCACATCTATCCTTTCACATACATCCACATCCATCCTTTCACATACATACATCCACATCCATTCTTTCACATACATCCACTTCCATTCTTCAAATACATCCACATCCATTCTTCACATACATCCACATCCATCCCATATCATTCATTTACATCCTGATTCACATGACATCTCATCACATCCATTCACATCACATCCATCCATCCATTCATTCACATTTATCTGATTCACATCACATCTATCCATCCATTCATTCACATTTATCTGATTCACATCACACCTATCCATCCATCCATTCATTCTTTTATAAAAATCAACTTCTGAGGGAGTAACACTTTTATAAAAATCCTTTTATACTTCTATTTATGCATAAATTTAATTTTAAGAAAAATAACACTTTCGAAATAAAAATAAATTTCTTTATGTATCTTTCTATGCATAAAATAAAATTTAATGAGAAAAATTCTTTTGAAAATAAATTCCTTTATGCATAAAATCAAAATCAATGAGAATAACTCTTTTGAAATAAAAATAAATTCCTTTATGCATCTTTCTATGCATAAAATCAAAATCAATGAGAATAACTCTTTTGAAATAAAAATAAATTCCTTTATGCATCTTTCGATGCATAAAGTCAAAATCAATGAGAATAACTCTTTTGAAATAAAAATAAATTCCTTTATGCATCTTTCTATGCATAAAGTCAAAATCAATGAGAATAACTGTTTTGAAATAAAAATAAATTCCTTTATTCATCTTTCTATGCATAAAGTCAAAATCAATGAGAATAACTGTTTTGAAATAAAAATAAATTCCTTTATGCATCTTTCTTTGCATAAAATCAAAATTAAATGAAAACAACACTTTTATAATAAAAAGAATTTTCAATATGCATCTTTGTATGCATAGAAATCAATTCTAATGAAAATCACACTTTTATAATAAAAAAATATCCAATATACATCTTTCTATGCATAGAAATTAATTCTAGTGAAAATAATGCTTTTACAATAAAAATATTTCTAATATGCATCTTTCTATGCATAGAATGAAAATAACACTTTTAGAATACACAAACGAAGGGGATTACTCTTTTTGAATAACATAAAGATAAAACTCATTTCTACAAAATTTAAGAAAATTTTACCATAACCTCCTTTGCATATGGCATTTTTCAATTTTTACATTCTAATTCTACTTAGAATTTAACTCAAGATGAAATTAGCACTCTAATCTAATCAATTCTTATTTTTTTAAGAGAGAACAATACAAAAAGTTTAACTCTATTTAATTGATTACACATCTTGGATAAAGAAGGGTTGAATTCAATGCAGAGAAGGGGGAAGCCTTTCCATCAAGGCATAACATCCAATTTTAATTTAAAAGAAGCAAGAAATCATAAAACCATAAAATAGAATTAGAAAAAAATAGAATTTCTAACTTACATGGAGTTTTGTGAGCTATCCTTTGGCTTGATGGATTGAGGGTTCTACTTTTGCTTGGATCAAGAGTGGCCACCAATTCTTTGTAGAGGAAATAGTCAAAAACAAGTGAATTATCAAAGAATTCAATGTTTTTGGCTCTGGGGAGGAGTAGAGTAACAGTGCATAAAACACTATTAAGCTGTTACAAAGGGGGAGGCTTCTATTTATAGGAAAAAGTGAGCCTCTAACCAAGCAAACTGATTCTAGAACTTTTCAGATCAGTTTGGTCACTTTTTGACCATTTTTAGGTCAGTTTAGCTTACTTTTTGGTTGTTTAGCTTACTTTTTGGTTCTAGTTGAAACAGGAGAGAGGAGAGATGAAATATCTCATTATTTGAGAGTTTAAAACTACACCACACATGTGAAATAGGCGCCTCCTTCATGAGGGGAATTCCCCCACACTGAGGTGTCAAAAATACATCATTTCCTCTAAATATCTCTTCTTTTTTTAACTAATAACTTTGTCCTTAGTCAACTCTTCATCTTATGTGAGTATTTACTCATTTTTGGGGGGATTTTCTTTATTTCTTCAATTTTACTCCTCCCTACATTTGGATTAATCTAATTGGCCCCTCAGAACCTTAATCTAAAATTTTCAGAAAATCTGGACCCTTAGGCTAAGGCCTTTTGAACAGATTATAATTTATTTCTAATGCACCTTCTGAAGTTGGCACATGAAGTACATCAGACAACAAGTACTTTATCTTGCCATCCTACATAGCCATTCCCAATACGAGCAATAGGATGAGCTGTGTCATCCCTTGTCTCTACATAACCTGGGTTTTCCAAGTTCTTCACATTTCTAAACCACTCACCATGATAAGTCATGTGGTTAGAGGCTCCCGATTCCAGATACCATACATCATTAGCATTTGGCCTTCTCTTTACCTTTATGTGATGGACCTGCTAAATTTATAGCAATGACATTCTGATGTAGCCTACCACTCCATGGTCTATCAACATACCCGCTGTTAGAGGACTCCCTCGGTCCCCACTAAAAGATTGTGATTATTGACCTGCATTTTGTGCACCCACCTATTCTTGTGTATCAGACTTGATCGAGTCTTTTACTTCAGCATACTGTTGAGATATCGAGCTCATCTAGTGAGGCGGTGGACACTAATGACCCGCCTGGGGGATAGGCCCCACATTTACACCACTGGCATGGTTGGTGAGATCTTGGGTGATATGCGGCCAGTGGAATGACAGGCTATGTGAGCTGCAGCCATTCTAGAGACTGGCATAGTTATAGCGCCAGCTCATTTAGTCGGGTTCACACTATAGAGAACTCGTGTATGTATTGGTTGAGTACCTTTCATATTATGAGTACTCTTATCTTGTATATGGTGTGTTGAGTGTTGAGTGAAGAAGAAGAAGATTTTCAGCCTCTCACCTTGTGTGTTCTCTATTAGGGTTTTGTGAGTGTGTGTGTGTGCTTGCAAGAGCTCAAGCTCTCTTCCCCCCTGCATCTTTTCATGGTATCAGAGCCTGGTTCGTGCTAAGGGCTGAGCTGCAAGCAAGAGAACCACAGGAAGCGGTACGAGGTTAAGAGCTTCAACTACTCTTCCCTATTTGTGTTGGTGACTACACCCTTGTCGGGAGCTCTACGGGAGGCACCGACAAACGGTCTCTGATTGAGGAGATTTCTTCGCGGGAGTAAAGCTATAGGGCAACTATAAAGTCCTATCGCACTGAAATTTTCGGGGCAAAAACGCGTTTCGGGTGCGTCTGGACCTCCGTTTTTCAGATAGTAGGCGATTTCGAGCACTGCGGGTAAGTCATCGATTCTCTGCAGAACTCTGTTTCAAGAACTGCACGAAGACAGATTGACTGTGCAGACACTATGGGTGCTGCAAAGAGGTCTACAGTTGCCATTGGGTGTATGTATGCACATTGAAGTCACTGGTTGTGACATTTGAGAGTACTACAGTACCGCTGCAGAAAATACAGCATTTGTGCAAAAAAAACCAGAGTGCAGGTAAAATTGTGTGTTTGGCAAGATGTCTAATGATGACATAACACAGATTGTGGCTGAGAAGCTGAATAAGAATAACTTCCATGCTTGGAGGTTCAGGTTGACGAATTTCCTGATGGGAAAAGGCTATTGGGACTACATAGAAGGTGAGCAGCATGAAGAGGCACCGGAGATACCGGATATAAATCCGATTGCTGCAGATGTGAAAGAGTTTAAAGACTGGAACCAAGGATCCAGGCAGGTTATGTATTGGCTCTCCATTAGTATACAGGACACCATGATTGGGCACATTCAGGATGCCAAGTCCCCCAAGGAGGCGTGGGACACCTTGGTAAAGCTCTATGAAACAAATACCAAGGCACGTAAGATACAGTTGAAGAATGAACTTCATACTGTGGAGAAAAAGAGCATGTCTGTGAATGACTATGCGCTAAAAATAAAGGGTATTGTGGAATCCCTTGCATCTATTGGTGTGTCAGTAGATGATGATGACAAGGTGGAAGTCTGTCTACGTGGTCTCGGGCCATAATACAAGGCGTTCAAGACGTCCATTCAGACTCGGGAAAACATTCCCAACTTTACAGATTTGGTGTCTATGCTGATTATCGAAGAGAAGAGCTTAGGTGAAGACGAACAGTCTTCACAAAGCAAAAATAGTTCAGAGCAACAGGCCTTCTACACGAGTTCGGGAAGAGGACGAGGTAGAGGAGGCCATGGACGCGGTCAAGGAGGTGGTCGAACAGGTAATCAAAATTATGGCCAGCAGCAGCAGCAACAACAACAGTCCCAAAATCAACAACAACAACCACACACAGGTGGAAGAGGCAAATTCAGAGGCAGGGGAAGTCAAAGAGGCCGAGGAAATTGGCAAAGGCAATATAATAATGCACGTGAATGCTATTATTGTGGTAAGCCTGGACATGTGCAGGCAGAATGTTATAAGAAGCAAGCTGACATGCAAAATGGGAAAGTGCAGCAAAACAACTATGCATCGTCAAGCAAAAATAATGAGGATAATGAAAGGTTGTTTGTTATGCAGCATGTCGTGAATGCCATGTCTGAAAATGTTGATGCAGCACAAAAAGATAATGTATGGTATGTGGATTCAGGCGCTTCGAACCACATGACGAGTGGGGAGTGGTTCAAGGAGATGAAAAACCCAGAAAGACTAGGTTTTGTGGAAACAGGGGATGACACTGCTCATCCAATTGCCCACGTTGGAGATGTGCCATTGTCTATGCAGGATGGCAAAGTGAAGTACCTTGCAGATGTACTTCATGTACTGAACATAACAAAGAATCTGGTTTCAGTTGGCCAGATGATTGAGCAGGGTTTGCAAGTTCAGTTTAACCCTGATGGGTGTTATGTTGAAGATTTCAAAGACAAGTGCAGGTTGGTTGCAAAAGGCAACAGAGTGGGCAGAATGTTTACGTTGAATGTAGACATGCCTGAAATGAGTGCTGCGATGTTTGCAAATGGTTCAGGAATTGTTTGCAAACACAGACATTTGGCATAAAAGGATTGGACATGTAAATGTGCAGAGATTGAAGTCTATGCAGACAAAAGGAATTGTGACAGGGCTGCCAAAATTTAAAGTGGAAGGTATGCACAAAATATGTGAAGCATGCCAATTTGGGAAGCAAACAAAGCATGTGTTTCCATGTAACAAATATGTGAGCAGAAATGCACTAGATGTTGTGCATTCAGATGTATGGGGTCCTACAAAGACCATATCTATGGGAGGCTGCAGGTATTATGTGACTTTCATTGATGACCACACAAGGAAAGTGTGGGTATATTTCATGAAGGAGAAGAGTGAGGTATTCACTCACTTTCAGAATTTCAGAGTTTTGGTTGAAAAGCAAACAGGGAAATATGTAAAGTGCCTAAGGTCAGATGGAGGGGGAGAATACTTCTCCAATGAGTTCTCTGAATTTTTGAAGAAGAATGGTATTCGGCGGAGATAGTTTACATGCAGATACACTCCGCAGCAAAATGGAGTTGCTGAGCGAAAAAACAGGCACATTGCTGAGATTGCGCGAGCATTGATGGAAGAAAAGAATATGCCGTATTGCTATTGGGCTGAGGCTGTTTCTACAACAGTATACATCATGAACAGGACTCCAACTGCAACCATACATGATGTAACTCCAGAGGAGAGGTTTACTAGCAGAAAACCAGATTTGTCTCATCTGAAAGTACTGGATGCATTGCATATGTGCATGTGCCAGATGAGCTGAGAACTAAGCTGGATCCAAAAGCTGAAAAATGTGTGTTTATTGGATACTCCCTTGAGCAAAAGGGATACAGGTGTTATAACCCTGCTACACGTGAGTTGAGGGTAAGCAGGGATGTTGTCTTTGATGAGATGAGCAGCTGGTATGCTACTGAAAAAGAAGCTATTGGAGCTGATGTGAGTGGAAGTGTGGTTGCACAGAATGCAGGTCAGCAATCACAGTCTTTGAGTGAACCAGGAGAGTCCTCATCTAGTGGGTCTGTTGATAGACCATGGAGTGGCAGGCTGCGTCATAATACTGGCCCTGCAAATGTGATTAGTACATCACGTAAAGGAAAAGAGAAAGTGGTTGAGCCCCTTGGTATGCCTGACATTTCTGCAGGGCATTCTCATGTTGATGGAGAGTCTAGTGGCTCAGATATGAGCCTTGATGAGGAGCTTGGGATCCCAGCTATGAGAACACCTGGTGTAAAGAAGGCTATGGAAGCCATGAATGAAAAGCTGCGAAGATCAGGGAGAGTGAAGAACCCTGTGCACAGATTTACATATGATGGTTAAGTGGCACATCACTATGCATATATGGCAAAGGTTGTGCAGGTTGTTGAGCCCACATGCATTGATGAGGCTATTGGAAATGTGTGTTGGGAGAAAGCTATGGATGAGGAGATGGATGCACTATATGGAAATGAAACTTGGGACTTAGTGCAATTGCCTGAAGGAAAGAAAGCAATTGGATGCAAGTGGGTGTACAAAGTTAAACATAACAGTGATGGAAGCATAAACAGGTACAAGGCTAGATTGGTAGACAAAGGATATGTGCAGACATATGGGATTGATTATGAGGAAACTTTTAGCCCAGTTGCCAAGATGGCAACGATGAGAGTTGTGATAGCAGTGGCTGCATCAAAGCAATGGTCTTTACATCAGATGGATGTAAAGAATGCATTCTTGCATGGGGATTTGCAAGAAGAGGTGTATATGTTGCACCCACCTGGATATGAGGATGTGGGTCACCCCAAGCATGTTTGCAAGTTGAAGAAAGCCTTGTATGGCTTAAAACAAGCACCAAGAGCATGGTCTGATAAGATTTCTGAATATCTTGTCACTATTGGCTTTCATGTAGCCAATGCAGATTTCTCGCTGTATGTGAGACATGGTGATAGAGGAGTTGTGCTTGTTAGATGACTTGATCATTACAGGGGACCATGATGCAGAGATCTTTGATGTAAAGATCCTGCTTAGACAGAAGTTCGAGATGAAGGATCTGGGGGAGCTCAGATATTTCTTGGGCATTGAGGTGATTAGGTCACCACATGGTATTGGATTACTGCAGAGACAGTATGGCTTGGACATGTTGTCCAAGTATGGTATGACAGGCTGTAATCCTATTTCTGTGCCATTGGATCAGAATGGCAAGTTGAGTGCAGATTCAGGAGAGACAGTATGGCTTGGACATGTTGTCCAAGTATGGTATGACAGGCTGTAAGCCTATTTCCGTGCCATTGGATCAGAATGGCAAGTTGAGTGCAGATTCAGGAGAGATCTTGGAGGATCCTACTATGTACAGACGTATAGTAGGAAGTTTGATCTACATGACGATCACCAGACCAGATTTGAGCTATGCTGTTGGGTTGGTGAGTCAGTTTATGCAGGTTCCACGGAAACCGCATTTGGATGCAGTGAGACGCATACTGAGGTATGTGAAGTCTACTTTGCATTGTGGACTATTCTATGAGACTGGGACAGAGATATGTGTACATGGGTACACAGATGCTGATTGGGCTGGTAGTATCTCAGATAGAAGATCTACCAGTGGATTCATGTTTTCTTTGGGAAGCGCTGCTGTGACTTTGAGCAGCAAGAAGCAGCCTACAGTTGCTCTATCGAGTACAGAGGCCGAGTACAGAGGAGCTGCTATGGCAGCATGTGAGGTAGCTTGGTTGAGAAAGCTACTTGCAGATTTGGGTCTATCAGTGGATAAACAAGTTGTCATTTTCTGTGACAACATTAGCAGTATACAGTTGGCCAGGAACCCAGTCTTTCATGCTCGTACGAAGCACATAGAGGTCCACTACCACTTCGTCAGAGAGAAGGTCTTGGCAGGAGATCTTGACCTTGTTTATGTCAGCACCACAGAGGATCAGGTAGCTAACATCTTCACCAAAGCATTGGGTACAGAGAAGCTCCGCAGATTCAGGGCTTCGCTTGGTGTACATGAGATGGAGTTGAGCTCGAGGGGGAGTGTTGAGATATCGAGCTCATCTAGTGAGGCGGTGGACACTGATGACCCGCCTAGGGGATAGGCCCCACATTTACACCACTGGCATGGTTGGTGAGATCTTGGGTGATATGCGGCCAGTGGAATGACAGGCTGTGTGACAGCCATTCTAGAGACTGGCATAGTTATAGCGCCAGCTCATTTAGTCGGGTTCACACTATAGAGAACCCGTGTATGTATTGGTTGAGTACCTTTCATATTATGAGTACTCTTATCTTGTATATGGTGTGTTGAGTGTTGAGTGAAGAAGAAGAAGATTTTCAGCCTCTCACCTTGTGTGTTCTCTATTAGGGTTTTGTGAGTGTGTGTATGTGCTTGCAAGAGCTCAAGCTCTCTTCCCCCTGCATCTTTTCACATACCAGCTACTCATCTAACTAAACACAACAGCCTTGCTCATCCTTATCTCTCGTGTGACAAGGTTGTAACATTTGTACCCCTTTTGCTCAAGAGAGTAACTAATGAAAACACAATTTTCAACCTTTGGATCTAGCTTGTTGCAAACCTTATGATTTCCATCCACCTTAAACTTTTAAAAACTTGTAATAATTTCAGAATTCTACATGGACTGAATTCAATTGCTACTCATTTACATGACCAATAAGTTTGTGCCAAATATCTATACAACACCTGCACCTTAAACTTTGGAAAACTTGTAACAATTTTAGAATTCTACATGGACTTCAATCTCGCTGCTCATTTACATGACCAATATGTACCAAATATCTATATTAGCCACAATACTTGCACCTTGTGAAAACATAGCAGCTTTGACCTCAGGCATGCTTACATCCAAAGTAAACATTCTACCCACTTTCTTGCCCTTTATAACCAAACGACATTTGTTCTTGAAGTCCTCTACATAGAATCCATCGAGATTAAAGCATACTTGGGCAAACCCTACTTAGTCATATTCTTGACAGAAACTAAGTTCTTTATGATGTTAGCACACGAAGTACATTGGACAAGTACTTCATCTTGCCATCCTACATAGCCAATGACACATTCCCAATATGAGCAATAGGATAAGCTGTGTCATCCCCTGTCTCTACATAACCTAGGTTTTCCAAGTTCTTCATATCTCTAAACCACTCACCTTGATAAGTAATGTGGTTAGAGGATCCCGAGTCCACATACCATACACAGTCATTGTTTTACTGTAATTTTCCATTCTTCATGTCACTCTGCTTCTTGATATTCTGTAAATAAATGACCTGTTGGTTTGCCACAATAATAGTACTAATTCTTTGGAACCTGTTTTTGATTGTTATTTGTTCCAATTACCACAGTCTCTTTGGCTCTCCTTACCTTGAGACTAGCCTCTTCCACCTATGTATAATTGTTGATGTTGTAATAAATCATTGGATTGTTGCTGTCCATAATTTCTATTTACATGTCGACCATCACCTTGGCCTCAACCAATGACCTCTACCTCTTCCTCTACTTGAATTGGAGTAAAAGGCTTGTTGATGCATTCTTATTTTGTGAAGAAGAGTCCTCACCCAGGACTTTTGTTCTACGATCGGCGTAGACAATAAGTCCCAAAAGTTAAGAACATTCTCCCAAATTGTAATGGAGGTCTTGAATGGCTTATACTCTTTGCCAAGCCCATTCAAATAGACACTCACTAAATTATCATCTTCCATCGATAAATTGATAGACCCAAGGGATTCAATAATTTTCTTAATCTTTAAAGAATACTCATTAATAGACATGCTTTTCTTCTTCACAGTATGTAGCTCTTGTTTTAACTATAGTTTCCTTACCTTTGTGTTGGTTTGGAACATTTACACTAGGTTCTGCCATGCCTGCTAGAGTGTTAGGTGGTTGTTGGGTTGAGGGATGAGGTGGGTAAATTGATCCTTTTGCATTACATAAGGGTTGATCTAGAAGCCTCTATTCGCTTATATACTCATCATCTAGGTCACATGTATAAATTGCTTCTTAGAATTGTTTTTGATGTTCTACAAACCATAAAACAATACTAAAATTGTAATCAACTCCTTTCTTTGCAAAAATATAAGTGTAGTAAAATATTATTATTAATTTTAGACACTTGCATTTCAAATAACATAAAACTAATGCCATCTAAACATTATCCATACCTCCATTGAACACTGTGGCAACACTTTTTAATGCACAATAGAGGAATTCGGTATAGAAAATCAATGAAGGCAAATATGACTTTGGTTCCACTTGATGGCACCAGAAAATTAAATCTTTCTTTATTGTTGTCCATACATAAATAATATGTGAGGAAAGAGGAGATTTAGGTGAAATCTTAGAGGCTTGCATGAGAGATTAAAGTGAAAGCTTAGAGGCTTGCTTGAGAGATTGAAGATTTGAATGGAGGGAAATTCAAATGGAGTCTTGAGAGATTGAAGATTTGAATGGAGGGAAATTCAAATGGAGTCTGGGCTAGAAGAGTGGGTTTTGAATAAGGAAAACTCGCTCAACAACAACTACCATAACTTCAAGAAAATGCACTAGAATAGAACTTAAGCGTGTTTATATGCACTGGGAAAAAAACTTTTCAAAATACTAAGTTTGCTTCAAGATATATTCAAGTTTTTTTTTTAAACGCCACTTTTTCTAATTGATATCTTTGAATTCGATGTTGTACTTGAAGTTACATAGTTACTTATGTCAGAAGTATTCTTGTACTTATTTTCTTACTTTATATAGTACTAGCTTTTCACATTTATGAATTTTGACCAATGCCAGCCACTTGGACACACCATCTAAGAATTCCCAAAGAGGAGGTACTACTCTTTTTGCAAAAAAGGATGACATGGAGACAAAGACTGCTACTATATCTGAAGGGATTCCATCAACTTCATCAATAACAAACCCCTCACCTCGCCTCAAAATAGCCCCCAACCTAGCCCATTATGCCACAACCTCCCTTGTCGTTCCATAAACCTTCCACACTCCTATACCTTTCCCTTGCCAACCTACTCCGTAAGTGACTTGCCTCCCACCACTCATTCCTAATCCTCCTGCACCAGCCACCATGGCAAGAGCCCCCATGAACCTTCCTACTCCTTAAGTGACCTACTCCTTAAGTGACCTGCCTCCCACCACTCATTCCTAATCCTCCTGCACCACCGACCACCATGGCAAGAGCCCCCATGAACCTTCCTACTCACCCTCCCTAACCTCGCAATCGCCCCATCCTCTACTAGAGATGTGGGGAATATGGTTATTACAAAAGCTAATGCCCCCTTCCTGAAGGTGCTCTGCTCTGTAGGCATTGTCCAAAATCCAAGGATCATTATACCTGGGATTTCCCTAAGTAAAGGGCATCCACTTTCTTGGACTTCACATTCCTAGCCCCTACCACCCACTTAGTCTCATTAGGACATTCACCATCCACTTGCTCCCCTTCCTCACCTACCCTTGGTGTGTTCATCACACCCACGCCAACCATTCATGAGGATCCATCATCTGCTATAATGGTCACCCGATTGCAAAGAAAGGCCATGTCTAAAGAGAAAATGTGGGATGAGCCCGATGATAACACTCCTCCACTCCCCCGCACAGTCATAGATTAGTCCTTCTTTGCAATCCTTCAAGGACCTCCACAACCAACCGTCCATGTTAGACAAACCAACTACACCCTCCCCTTCCACATTCCAAAATACAACTTACATCTTTCTCGGCGGCGGAGGATCTACTCAAGGAAAATACAATGTCAGTGAGCCTCTTTGATCTTCTTCAGATTAGTCCCAGTGTTTGATAATGTCTTAGTGCACTGCTAGAGAAACTCAATGGTATGCCAACCAATTCTAGTGGTGGGAAGTATGGTGGGCCATATGGTGGTTTTCAACTCCCTTCAAGAGTTGTCGAGGTTGCATGGGTATCAACCGTACCAGTCCCTCCCTTACCAACTACCGGAGACCCCGCCTCTCTGTGGAGATTCATGGTACCCCACCTTTCGGGGCAATTGTCAATGGTGTCTCTAGGGTAAACCTCATGCCAGAATTCACACTCCATGTAGTAGGTCTAAAGGTAGCATGACCAGCTAACTTATGTGTTCGGATGGCCGACAAACAGGAGGTGACTCCCATAGGCTCAAGTGATAGAAGGTGTCATTGTAGTTATCCAAGGGATTTCATTCCTACTAGACTTTGTTGTGATCCAACTTCTTGAAGTCAAAGGGGCCTAGAATTTACTCAACTGGTTGACCATGGCTTAGAAGTACAAGTGTACTGCATGACTAGGGTTTTGATCAATTGTGGATTCCTCAAGATCATGTTCCACAGGAGCTAAAATTGGAGGAAGGTCAGATCAAGGGATCCTTGGTGCCACAGTGGCTCCCACATCTTTTGCAACTGCTCCTCTAACATCCTGTCTCCAACTTGATGAAGGCATTATCTCCCATAGTGATGAGTCCAAACTCCTGGACTGGCTTCACATAGCAAAAAGCCTAATATCTTACATGGTGGAAGTCATTTGCATAGAACTTCCAAAAAGGTGGGTCAAAGGAGCTCATCCAAGTCCCCAACTTGGGAGGAGCCATATCGAATGGAGCCAAGAATCATTGTAGGAAGAAGGAATTCCATCTGGCCTCCACACCTTTGCCCAACTCCTAATTATATAGGGTTCCACCACTCTCCCAATCCCCACTTCCTCGTCATCGCCAACATTATGCGTTCCTTCCAGCACCCTTCCCTTGTCCAGTTTACTTCACTACTAAGCAAGCCTAGCTACCCTTATGCTCTGCACCATCCATTTCACCGTCATTCTATTTCATCTCGGTCATCCTCAACCTTACCTCCTCTTTTACCTACACCACAAGGGCCACCCTTGACTCTCCTTCCCTGTCTATATACACCATCACACACGCCCTTAATCCTTACCCACCACAAGCACTTACCCATCTCCTTGCTATCTTCACCACCATCTAGCACCATTGGCCACTTTGGTAGGCAAGTGCCACCAATTATCTCTAAAACGGCCATGCCAATATGCCTCCTCCTATTCATTTACCACACAAAGCCACCACAAGTTGACAACTCTTGTAACCCCACCATGTGGGAGTCTTTTCTTTCACTCCAAGAAGCCACCATTCACCACCTTTGCAAGTTAGGCATGCCATTGTGTCCGAAACCAGCACTAGGATTAACTCTAACCATTTTGTAACTTGATGCAAGCCCCACCACCTTGCCAGGCAAGTTTCCCTCTTAGCCTTATCAAAAAGAAGAAGAAGAAGAAGAAGAAGAAGAAGAAGAAGAAGAAGAAGAAGAAGAAGAGAAAAAAAGAAAGAAAACAAAAGAAGCAAAAAAAACCTTCATGTCTGAGTTTCCCTTCCCATTGACTTGGCACCTTGGTGTTCTTTCCTCTTTCCTCATCCATTCCCCATTTCACTACCCCACCTCCTCTAAACTCCTCAACTAGCCCACCTCACTTCTCTCCCAAATCGGCCGCCCACCTCAACACCCTCTCAATGACTCCTCGCAAACCCCCCCTCAACCCATCTCACCCCTCTCTCACAATTCATCCCTCAACGTTACCCTCTCATGACCTGTCCCTCAACACCCCTCGACCCATCCCACCCCTATCTCTTAGGAGTCGTCCCTCAACCCTTTCTCACATTTTTTCCACCCCACCCCCTCTCGATTTACCCAAATCTAGCCTCCCCACCATGACTTAGAAAAGTTTTCACACTCATGTATGTGCAGATATGAGATAGGTGGAGCCTATCGCAAAACCACTGGCAAATGCCTGGCCTTTCCACCATTCATCATCCGAAAAATCCTAAACTCTCAATCATTTTGCATAGGCATAGTTTCATCTAGTCCAACATCCATTGGCTTTATGCTATTTAAAAGGTGGAAGACCCATTGCAGGGCTTAGATGGAGAAAGGAACCCTGGCTAGTGTTAATGTGGACTTACAGACCTTGTAAATCCTCTGTAGGGCGGGGGCGACAGTCCGACTCAACACCACCACAACCATCCTCCTCCAGCTCTAGCTTCAAATGCTCCTCCTCCAAAAATATACTTGCCCTCAGCCTTGTCACTCTCTCTCTCTCTCTCTCTCTCTCTCTCTCTCTCTCTCTCTCTCTCTCTCTACCCTCTCATGGCTTACCCATGTTTTTTTCTCTCTCCTCCCATGACTCAACCCTGTTGAAAAATGTGATCTACATTAGCTGTAGGTGCACTACCTTAGTTGGTGGATTTAATACTTGGAGACCTTAGAGTATGATTTTATTAATCATAGTTCACTTGGGTAACCTTAAGGACTCAAGTAGTGTGTGGACTATGTCCACTAGGCAGCATTGCAAGTGGATGCAAGTGGCATGGCAACTTGCTCTTGGTTCAAATAAGAAGAAAGATCCAGGTGGATAGGAACTCAAATTTAAAGTCTTCAAGGAGGGTTATGGTGCTGTTATTCAATTCTAGAATGGGACCACACCCACGAAAGTTGAAAATGAGATGGGTTGGTCCATACAAAACCTTTAGGAAAATGGTTGTTGATAAACATGGATCAAGGCTAGGATAGACTAAGGTGGATTAAAATAAATTCTAATCATGATTAGAATAACATAAATAAGAATGATAAGTAACTAAATAAGATGCAACCAAATGGACTTAATATTGCTTGAGATGAGTTGATTGTGTTTACATTGCTTGAAGATGCCCCTTTTATATGAGGTGGCTACTAAGTTGCTTGAGAGCTCATGTGGTATAAATTACCTTTGATGATGTGGCAACTTGCTAGATGACCATGCACCTTACTCCCAACCTTCTACTGTGCTCCAATGACACCATATTTCTCAACACCCCCCCTTGGTGCCAAATCTTTGGGCTACTCAAGGTGATTGGATGCAAGGTTGTATAACATATTTTCACCCCCCCCCCCTTGATGGTGACTTAACCCATCTTTGAGGCCTAGAGGTCATCTCTAAGAGTGAGGTCCCCCACTTGATAGGGACTTGACCTATCTTTGAGGTCGAGGTCTCTTCTAAACATAGGGTTACAACAATCATTACCCCCCTGTGGGTGCTCAACGGGCTACTCTCATGTGGTTGGATAGATACACCATCTCAAATGATTTTTGGACCATTCATGTGTTGTCCTTTATAATGTTGGCTTGGGTAGTGAGTCACTGGAGTTTTCATCTTTGTTGACTTCATGATTTTCTGCATCTCTTTGGCTTTTTCTCCTTGAATTTTTTTTCTTCTTTTTCATTTCGACATTACCCTCTCCAATGTGCCTTTGGTTCTTTTTCTTACACACTCATGCGACATTATGTCAAGCAGTGGGTGGTCATACTATGAGCTTCTTGAGTCTCTATGATGGTAGTGTCTAAGATCTAATAAATGAGAACACAAATGGAATGTTTTTATGGGAAGGTCTTAGCCGATATGGCCAGTATCTAATCCCAATGCAAAACATGGAAATAAAATATGTGTCACTAGGACGTGCAATATGCATGCGGATCACACTTATTTTTTATGCAAAAAAATGTGATTACAAATTAAGTACATGGACACCAAAGCGTGTCGTCCCCTTCCTTCTTCTCTTCCATGCAACACTAGCTTGGAGCATAGTCTTAAATGACAATGACCACCATGCTGAAATCATTGAAGCATGTGTTGTCCAAGGCATTGGTATGCAAGGCTCACAATCCACCCACAAGCATTCAATCTCTTCCATAGAAATAACCTCTAGAGGAATATATATATATATATATATATATTCACAAGGTTTTTAAACATTAGATTTATCTTCGATCTTATCTTTTAACCACACAAAAAACAAATGAGAATTTGATCTTCTACAAGAGTTTGTTACCTGTTTCTCTCTCGGCGGGCTGATTGTGTTGTGAACTTCTTGTGCAATGGCTTGTCAAGCCTTTTTTGCAGGAGCAGCAAGATTGGACCACTAAGACTCTGGCCTCAATATCTTCACCTTAGAGCCCCGAGGAGGTTCGATGGGTTTGGGATTCTCTACTGGTACTTGTGTGGGGGCTATGGCCTTTGAAGCGCAGATGTAGAGGAGGCAAATGTAGATGAGGGAGAGGGGAAAGGGCGCGGACTTGCACCACACAGGCAGCCATAAATCTTGGAGTGATAACAACTGAGCCAACTGGCTAGATAGAGTGATGCACAATTATGGCTAGTGCCATTGGACTAGTGTTTGATTTATTGTATGCAACTTGCTTGACATATTGCTTGTTATTTGTGCTGATCAATCAACACTAATCTTCTAATTCTTCCCTTCTTCTGAGTTGTTGGGGATAAATAGCAAGATCCTCTACTTGTCTCTCTTTCTCTCTTCCCTAATGTTTAAAACGTAGTGCAATACCTCTCATGCTTTCATGACTAAATGATCTTCTAATGTAGAAGGCCCATTAGAATGAGAAGGTTTTAGAAAAAATCTTCTACAACCAAGACACAAAATTCAAACCTCCTTATTGAAAGCTTTCCAAGTGTTGGATCTCATCCACTCATCTTCAATCCCATCCACTAGCACTACAAGACAATGCTGCCATACACGCGTTTTATACACGCGATAAATTACGGGTGCGTGTATGGTCGTGCATGTATTTGAATAGAATCGGGCACGTGTATTTTGACGTTTAAATTTACGTGTATATTGGCATTTATCAGCGCGTGTATAAGCGCGTGAAAATACACACAATAATACACGCATCAATACACGCTTGGTAAAGAAAAACTGAATTCCTTTACAAAATTAAGAACTATTTTCTTTAAACCATCTCATAGTACATTACAGTATATATCATTACACAATCCCACTACATGCATTTACAACAATGAAATATATTCAAAAATAAATCATGAGATGATAATTAAAAGACAACACATACAATAGAAATGTCATCAATTTAGAACGATACAGTGACGGATTGGTTAGGGTTCGATCTCATCTTCAATACGATCCATCCTTGCCAAACGATCAACATCAATATCCATTTGATCAATTTGTAAGGCTATGATTAAATTTATTCCACTATCGATATTCTGTACTCCATTGATAATGGTATTGATGTCCTGATCATCCTCATCAACATCACCATCATCCTCATGGTAGGGTCATTCTCATGATCATGAGAAATGGCACGCTCATCCTCATTATCATGATCATCTCTTATTTCTTGATCATCGATCACAACATCTTCATTGGCATGTTCGACATCATCTTCATTGTGGCTTGTTACATCCTCCATATGCTCCATATCAGTGAATGTATTATACATCACTTTGGAACGTGGTGCAATAGGGATGACGTACCACCATTTAATGTCATGCACCATTGGTAGATAGATAACCTACTCAAATACACATACTGCAGTAATTAATTAGCATATCAAAAGTCAAGGGGTACACGAGCTTAGATAGATATGTACATGAAACACATTAGTAAAAAAACGCATACCTGCTCACATTGTTATGGCAATACGAGCCTATCTTTCTTTGTTTGCCAAAATTTTATAGAGTCAATAGTTACATAGCCACTTGCATGGCGTTTTATCGTTGCATTGGGCCCTTTTTTCACCACGTTCATCTGCCATTTGACATCCAAAACATACACAAAGAAGCGATGAAAGTCAAGCCTAAATATGTCTTGGATTGTGCCACAATAATCATCCATTTTTCCATTAGCTCCCTCAAAGCTACTAATGACACCGCAATCTTGTGTATTCCTCTTTTCATCAATTCTTTGTGTTCGAAAATGCTTGCCTTCACACCATATAGCATTGAACATAGTGCACTGGACCAAAATAGAAGCAATATTTATGTAAGCAATGTAAATAAATATTAAAAGCAAATCACTTACAACTAATGCAAAACATTAGTTCTATGTACCTTTAACATGCATCCTCGTGCATACTCCCATTCTTCCACCGTGATATGCAGCCCCTCGTCCCTCTCTGCTCTCTCCATTTCCTCATGCAACCAATCAACATGGATATCATTTGGAAGTGTTGCTAGATGCTTAGGGTACGCCTTACGAGAGCCATGTTGCCTCCGAAAGAGAGCTCTTTCTGCTTGCCTTTTTGTCTTTGCATCCTCATATCTTGTAACCCATCTGCTCATCACATCACTATTAAGGATGCAAGTGAAATTGAGATCATCAATCAATGTTCTGTCAATTACTTTACTCTGTCCTTTTCCTTGAGGTACAATAGAGGTCATCCTCAAGTCCTCTTCATTGCTCCATAGTCAAGGCAAAGAGCTGTCCACCTGACCAAGAAATTCTGAAATATATACAAGAGACTCTTGTATCAACCAACCCTCGGCCATGCTTCCTTCAGGCCTTGCACTTTGCCTCACAAAGTCTTTTAAGGTCTCATGAAGCGCTCTAGGAAGAACATCCAACGTGCATGCATAGTGTCACATAAAGCGATTTCGTCCACTAATTGCACAATGAGATGTAGTTGACTTGTGAGAATGGTTCGCGGAAAAGTCTCCTCTATCAAACAAACCACCTCCACTGCCATAACACGCGCATCATCCAACGTGGCTGGATCAATTGCTTTGGAACTAACATATCTGGAAAAAAAAATAGTACGTTATACCTCATGCATGTAGGTAGTATCAACTGCGCACATAAGAGCACATGTATGTATGGTTTATGGCATTACAAAATTTAATTTCAATGTACAAGACTTGGAAAACACTTACTTGGAGCATCTTGTGCCAATCGTGGGACTTCAACCCATATAGTTGCTCAACGCCTCTTTTCTTAGTGGTTGTAAAGGCTCCCTTCAATGATCTCATGCATCCAGTGGGAGTACGCAAAGTGGTGATGGCCTGCTTTACCTGCTTCTCCTCTTTCTTTGATATAATCCATGGTGCAGGTGGAAGACGAACGTGCCCACCCTCCTCTTGTGGCCAAGCTTTGATGCATACGTCCTGCGACCCGCAAGTCCTCACGTACGCTAAAATTATCTCGTTTACCAATAATATGTTCCCAAATACCAGATCCCACATTCTTGAAGATGTGCATGGGATCAAGAAGATGGTTTATCTTAAGATGGGTCCAATATGGTAGCCGAAAAAAATGGAGTACCTACACAAGGGATTACTCTATGTGACCTTTAATCCAATTAGAGATTACACAAAACAAGATTGAAAAACATTACTAAACCTCTTCATGCCATCTGGAGGAAGAATATTTGTAGACTCCCAAATACGCTTCCAATCTTTTGCACGAAGTGTTTGTGGTGGAGGAATGTTACTCTTACTAGCAACATATTTAGGATGATCTGAGGGGAGAAATCGATGATGATTATCGAATATGGTCTTACACAAACCGTCAGCATACTCATGTACTAACGAAGGGCCACAAACAGGACATGCATGTTTACCCGATGTTTTCAAACCTGTTAAAATATAAATAAAAGTTAGAATAATAAAGTCAATATTTATAATTAATATAGCCAATAGTATTAGAGTAGGGAGGTAATTAGAATTCTTACCAGAACAATCACTGTATCCTGGAAAATCATGCATTGTCCACATCAACACTGCTTTTAAGTCGAAGTGTCGAGAGGAGGGAGGCCTACTAATGTCCACCACCGCAACACCTCTCCATAGTTCCTCCAACTCATCAATCAACGGTTCAAGATAAACATCCATATGCTTGACTTTATGTTTCCCTGGAATTAGAAGGGATAACATAAGATGTCCCTTCTTGATCGCCATTGATGGTGGAAGGTTGTAATTCACCAACACAACTGGCCACACGCTATATGCGGTACTTTTGAAACCAAATGGATTCACTCCATCCATACCTAGGCCAAGTCTCAAGTTTCTAGGCTTTGTTTTAAAGCTGGGCCACTCATCTTCAATATGCTTCCAAGTAGGAGTGTCTGCGGGAATTCTCCACATGCCATCATCCGATCGATGTAAGGAATGCCGTGACATGAGCTCTACTATATGGATTTGCACTTGAACATGTGTTTGATGCCAGGAATTATAGGAAAGTGTTGCAAGACTTTACGAGGTACATCAAAACTCTTCACATCTATTCTATACCTTGCTTCACCACAAGTGGGACAATGTCAAGCCTCCTTATGCATCCCACGAAAGAGAATGCAATCATTGACACATGCATGTATGGGATCATAATCCAATCCTCCAAGAGATGTCACATAGCGCCTCGCTATGTCTCTTGAGGTGGGTAGTCTATTTTCTTTTGGAAGCATGTTTGATAATAGCCTACATCCAATATCATCAATTAGTCCTAAATCTTAAACCTTAAACCAGTAATTCAAATTTGCAAGTTAGAATGCTTACTTCAATTACGCGTCAAGACTTGCATTGCTCCATCCATAAACTGTTTGTACATTAAGTAGTTCAAGTGAAGCACGTAAAATAGAGAATATGCACCCTTCGAAAACCGGTGTCAATGAAGCCTTGTAAAGATGCTCTTGTTCCATATCATCGTCGTCCATACCTTTGGGATCATCCTTAAAAAGATTCCGCACCATATCATCAAACACTTCCTCTTCCATAACTTCGTGGGGTGCAGGGCTATTGTCATCCCTTTCCCACTCATCTCTGACAATAGATCCCGAAGCTCCTCGTCGATGCTTTGCGTGCTCTCGCCACGCATAGGGCACCATGTTAGGGTGTGGTACTGCATCTTGCTTCAATTAGAGTTTATATATTATAACTCCATTAATTTAATTTGGATACCATGAGTCATTTGAATACCATCAATTTACATCTACTCACCTCTAAACCTGTTTGATTCCATTCTCCATACATGGAGATGTGATTTAAGGTAATTCGATGTGCTCGTACAATGCATCCTTGACATCAATTACACATACATTTGATCCGTTGTCCCAACCACACATCGCGATTACGATGACGCATTGTCTCATCTTCCCCAGAACTGCTTGAGGAGGTTGATGACATCCTATGTGTAAACAAAAAAAAACACAAAATCATGCCAATGTTTTTAATGAAAGAGAAAAAAATGCGTGTATAAACATGGCTATTTCCCAAAAATTACGTGTATTAACATGGCTATTTCCTAAAATCGCGTGTATAAACGCGGGTACTTCTTGAAAATCGCGTGTATACATGCGGCTAATTTCCTGTACACGCAAAAATACACGCGTTTCTACATGCGACGAACTGTTTAAACTAAAAATAGCCCACCTTCCCCAAATAAACATTTTGAACTAACATATCTGCCCTCTTTCGTTTTCGCCTCTTCCAACAGACACTAATAACGCAAGGAGGGAGCAGAGAAGGAGCACACACGGGTGAAGGAAACCGACCAAGAAAGAAGACTCACTTTTTCAGAGGTGAGTCAGTTTGTCCTTTGCCTTGTCTCCTTCCTCAGATTTGTTCTCAGATTTTGTCTTTGCTTTTTGGGTTTGTCTCCGTCCTTTTGCTTCTGTGGTTGCGATTTTTGGTGTAGGATTCTGACAGGGGTGACAGTGGGTCTTTTATAAGGACACATTGATGGAGGTCGGTCGCTTTCGAAAATTTTTTTGAACAGGTCGTCACGTGTAAAAACGCGTGTATCCTGTCTGCATAGACTGTTCACACAGATATACACGCTTTTCTGGACGGGTGTATACACGCATTTCTGGCTGGGTGTATACATGCATTTCTGGCTGGGTGTATACATGCGTTTTTGGCTGGGTGTATACACGCGTTTCTGGACGGTTGTATACACGAGACTGTGTTTCCTGTTTCTATGGTTTGCAGGCTGATAGGTGACTTGAATGATGATATTTGTGTGAGTCAAGAGACAATCCATGATGTACATGAGGATTATTTTTGCAGATTCTTTATGGATATTCTAGATTCTTCATCCGATCCATTTGCATACAGCAATTGGCTGATGGAGATGCTAAATCATTTTGGGCGCCATCCTGGTCTAGTTGAGCTTACAGAGTACATGTATGCCCATCCCCCTCCTTCCATGCCTGGTGTCTATACCCCTACCGCAAGTATCCAGGGCACTCCATTGCCGTCTATGCCTACGAGTCCGACGAGACGACATGTAGCTTCTCCTCTTCCACGCCCACCGAGGAGACATACCTCGTCCCAGACACACTCACGCACACCCTCCCAAGCACCGTCACGTCAGGGATCACAGCCACCATCACGTACTCCCTTAGAGCCACCGTCACGTCAGGGCTCACAGCCACCGTCACGTAGACAATCCCCCAGTCGTCGTGACTCCACCCACAGCAGTAGGAAGAGTGGGAGTGGAGGATGCGGCGGGTGCTTTGGTGGGGGAGGTAGTAGGGCACGCGGTGAGAGAGGAGATAGAGGGAGAAGAGTTGGAGGAGACAGTTTGGAAAAGGAGGAGATGAGAGAGGTGGAGGGAGTGATCTGCTATGATGTGACGGATAGGAGCGGGATAGTGATGGATGCGAGGGGGAGGGAGGTAATGGAGTACATGCATGGGGTAGTATCAAACTTGTATAAAATTTTTTTTATTAAATTTAAAGATCAAAATAGCTGATTAGTTGGGGAGGTGATAGAGGCTGTACATAGTCGGTACCCCAATCCCCCACATGCTACATTCTCGGATGTATGGGGAAGGACGTGAATAAGGGAGATCTTAAGTAATAAAATATTTCACCTTAAAAAACTCGCGTACGATGACCGGCTAAATGTAGCTACGGGTGGCTATCCCGCCGAGAAATCTGCCACTGTGCACAAACGCAAGTGAAAGGAGGCAAAGAAACAAGCAGAGGGTGGCGTGAAGAGTAGGCAGCATGTGGAGGCACGACGGATCCAGATGGAGACCATTGGATCTTCGCATTTCGGATCTGGCGGTGTCAAGTCATGGGAGGCAGAGTTCGTAAGTATCTTGCCACTTTATTTGATTGTTTACTTAATTCATTGATTCTATGATTGTTTTAATCTTACAAATTGTGTTGATTATGATACAGCGACGGGTTACGGGGAGGAAGCCCACAACCCACGATACTGCGTATGCTCGTCACCATAGCAGACGTGACACGTGGGCCATCTTCAGAGCCGAGGGACGTATTACAGACGCGCAGTTTGAGATGTGGCCATGAGACCATACGGTCGACAGGTACTTGAAAACTCTAAACGAATGATTTTGGTTTATTGAATGACATATATATATACTTATATACTATATATTACTTGAGCAGGCACAAGCTACTGATGATCCACCCGTCGCCACTGCAGAGGATGGACGTGAGCACTACTCATTGGACATTCCGACCGATGTGAGCTCATCTGAGCATGAAGGGAGCACCGAGTCATCATCTGGGTCTGAGTAGTACTCAGACTTATAGTATCACATTCCATATTGAGGATGTGGTTGTATATATTTTTTTGTAAACTGAAGCCATGGGCTAGTTCGACATATGGACTCCCTTGTATATATGTGTGAAATTTTGATAGTAATATTGAATCGTGAATCGATAGTATTGCATTCATGTGTGTCTTGAATCGTGTATTGACAATGTATGCATTCATGTCGTTCTTGTCTTAATCTTTCTCATGGATATGTTCTTCGTGGATGGTCCAATGCACCAAAAAAAAAATCCAGAGAGTGTTATTGGGTGCTGGAATGCTGGAACAGCATTCAGGTACCAAATAGCACTCTCTGGATTTTTTTTTTGCTCTCTGTTCGCATGTATAAACACGTCAGAACTGTAAAGAGTCGCGTGTATATACGTGGATAATCTATAAAATACGCATGTATAAATGTGTCAAACCTGAGAAATACGCATGTATTAGCGCATCTAAATTCACAAAATGCGTGTATAGACGCTTGTATCAGCACATCTAAATGCAGCTGGAACTGACAGAACGCGTGTATACTCCCGTGTATCAGTGCATCTGAACAGTCCTATACATGCGCTTTTACATGCGTGTCTGTGGCCGTGATGATACACGCGCTGATACACGGGCCCGCTACTTTTTTTCACAAGTCATTTTTAGCGGCTAGGAGCGCGTGTATAAGCCCGATCCCTTGTAGTGTAGTTGGAAGCTACTTCTTTACAAAGTTGAATATGAGATACAAAAGGGATTGAGTTTCCTTCAATGGCAGTATGTAGTTCAAACTTCTTATGCATCCTTATATGATTAACGAGTCTTACTAACCCACTGAAACTATATGAAAACGTAAGAAAATTCTTCAATATTAAGATGATGTTTGTTCCTTGGTTTTTTGGCAATAAACAAGTTTTAGGGCATAAATATTTGTACTTACTCCCATCTAATCGCCTTGTAGTGATTCTACTTTATTTTCACACATAAGTTCTCCATAATGTAATATGACACCATTTCTTTGACACCCTTGAGAAAGTCAATTCAAAGTGATTTGGGATATCCAACAAGATTATGATCATTTAATCGTCTTATAGTAATTCTACTTTATTTTCACACATAAGTTCTCCATGATGTAATATGACACCATTTCATTGACATATCTCACTACTAAAAGTGATTTCTTTGACATATCTCTAGAATTATTGGGCAAAAAGTGCAAATGAACAAATGAGCTGACAACACTCTAGTTTTCATATATATTAAAGAAATGACAATATAAAGTGTGGTCTAAGTATTTTATTATGTAATTAGCATTTATTATTAATAATATATTCATATAAGAAATATATGTAATATATCTAATTATCAAAAGTTCCATTAATGGTGGCTCTCTTCCTATTGCTCTGAACTCCTCTAGAGAAAAAATGCCTGAAATTGAGTCCAATTCTTCCCTAATGCTTCTGTCACTATTCTAGTGATTTGGAAACTTTGCCAAATCACTACAAGGTGATAGGGGTTGTCATGTCGAATTATTGGACTCTCATCGCGTTGTAGTGATTTTATTTTCCTAGTCTTTTAGCAACATTATACACCTGATGCGTCTACCAGTGTTGTAGTGATTTGGAAACTTTAGAGTCTAATTCTTCCCTAATGCTTCTGCCAATGTTGTAGTGATTTGCAAACTTTGTCAAATTGCTACAATGTAATAGGGGTCATTATGTCCAATTGTTGGACCCTTATCGTGTTGTAGTAATTTGCAAAACTATGACAAATCACTACAACACAATAGGGGTTGTAGTGATTTGCAAAACTTTGACAAATCACTACAACACAATAGGGGTGTCATGTCCATTTATTGGACCTTATCGCGTTGTAGTGATTTTGTTTTCCTAGGGCTCTCTTCCTATTGGTCCAAACTCTTTCTCTCTCTAGAGAAAAAAGCCTGAAATTAAATCCAATTCTCCCACAATGCTTCTGCCATTGTTGTAGTGATTTAAAAACTTTGCCAAATCACTAAGACGATAGGATCCGTCATGTCCAATTGTTGGACCCTTAGCGCATTGTAGTGATTTTGTTTTCCTAGTCTTTTGGAAACATTATGTACCTAATGCTTCTACCAATATTGTATTGATTTGGAAACTTTGGAGTCTAATTCTACACTAATGCTTCTACCAATGTTGTAGTGATTTGGAAACTTTACCAAATCATTACAACGCGATAGGGGCCATCATGTGCAATTATTGGACCCTTATCGCATTGTAGTGATTTGATAATATTTTCCAAATCACTACAATGCGATAGGAGTCATCATGTCCAATTGTTGGATCCTTATCGCATTGTAGTGATTTGGAAACTTTTCCAATCCACTACAATATGATAGGGGTCATCATGTCCGTTTGTTGAACCCTTATCGCATTGTAGTGATTTTATTTTCCTAGGGCTCTCTTCTTGTTGTTGGTCCAAACTCTTACTCTCTCTAGAGAAAAAAGGCATAAAATTAAGTCTAATTCTCCTCTAATACTTCCATCAGTAATGTAGTGATTTGGAAACTTTGCCAAATCACTACAACATAATAGGGGTTGTCATGTCGAATTGTTGGATCCTCATCGTGCTGTAGTGATTTTGTTTTCCTAGTATTTTGGCAACATTATACACCTAATGCTCTCTACTAGTGTTGTCGTGATTTGGAAACTTTGGAGTCTAATTCTCCCCTAATACTTCTACCAGTGCTATAGTGATTTAGAAACTTTTCCAAATCATTACAACATGATAGGGGTCATCATGCCTAATTGTTGGATCCTTATCATGTTCTAGTGATTTGGCAAACTTTGCCAAATCACCACTAATAGGAGTCGTTGTGTCTAATTTTTGGACCCTTATCACGTTGTAGTGATTTGGAAACTTTGTCAAATCACTACAACACGTTAGATCTTTATCAAATTGTAGTGATTTTGTTTAGGGCTCTCTTCTTGTTGGTTCAAGTTCTTTCTCTCTCTAGAGAAAAAAAGCCTGAAATTGAGTCGATTACAACACGATAGGGGTCATCATGTCCAATTGTTGGACCCTTATCACATTGTAGTGATTTCAATTGTTGGACCCTTATCACATTGTAGTGATTTTTCTTTCCTAGTCTTTTGACAACATTATGCACCTAATGCTTCTACCAGTGTTATAAATGATTTGGAAACTTTGGAGTCTAATTCTCCCTTAATGCTTCCACCAATGTTGTAGTGATTTGGAAACTTTACCAAATCACTCCAACATGATAGGGGTTGTCACATCCAATTGTTGGACCCTTATCGCATTCTAGTGATTTGGCAATTTTTCTAAATCACTGCAATGTGATAGGGGTCGTCATGTCCAATTGTTGGATCCTTATCATGTTATAGTAATTTTATTTTCCTAGTCTTAACATTCTACACCAATGCTTATAGTTACTTTCTTTTAACTAGATCTACTCAAAATTATTGGTGAGAATAACTCTTAAAATTTTATTATAGATGGAAAGGTTACAATCTCAAGGTGATTCCACAACCTCTATGATATGTAGTTCGATACAAACAAAGTAGGTTTTGGAAACTTCACTCTTGCTTCCAATTTTTCTACCATCCAACTTAAAATAGAAATCCCTTGTGGTGCATCACTACACATCAATTGGATCTCTTGTTTATGAAAGGCCAATGACCAATGGCTTTCTAGATTGACCACTAAAACGGGTCTCGACCTTGTGATTAGATAACAACATCTATGTAATGGGAAAGAGTGAGTTTTATCTCATGCATGTCTTGATCCAAGCTTTGTCAGATGCCTCTCCACATCAGTCATCACCATCTTCTGTAATGAAATCATATGCATAATGTTTTCCTTCCAATGAAATACATGGTCATAGATATAACCAATACTAAAAATTAACGACGGCTGTCACCTTAAAAGAATTTGTTATACAAACATTATGTTTTGATTTCACATGAATGTAACATCTAGCATTGTTACTTTACATTCAATGTCATAGATACAACCAATACTAAAAATTAACGGCGGCGGCGGTTGTCACCTTAAAAGAATTTGTTATACAAACATTATGTTCTGATGTCACATGAATGTAACATCTAGCATTGTTACTTTACATTCAATGGCATCTTCAACAGAGGTCCTCTTTACATCCCATCCCTCCCCCAAAAACTAGTTCATCTAACCATTATCAATTGACCTCACTTGATATGTTATCTTTGTTTTCTTGACACCCTCATAGGATGCAAACATCTATGCAAAGGCGGTAAATGGTATAAACCAACTCAGATAGACGTTCTTAGAACCTGTTGTTGATGGTTTTATTATTGCTACATGCATATCTATTATTATTTCATTCTTACATGCTACAATGATGTCTGTGCAATAACAAATCTATTCTTGGCTAGACAATAGTGGGATAGACTCCAATATACCAACATTATTGTTTGCATTAGCCAAAACATACGTGGAATTGTAAAAGAAGATTCCATATATTGCTAAACGGGTAGGTGGTTGTCATATAACAATGTACCTAACTCTATGTGAAAGGCATTACTGATGCACTCTGCATTCTACCAGTCCTGCATATTTGATGGATATAAAGCTGTAAGAAGCTTATAATGCCTAGCCATAGAGCAGCACAAAACAATTAGCTATTGAATACAAAAAAAGAAATACTGCTATTCAATCTTAGTGTTTGTCTTAGATCTTATCTTTGATCGTTGGTGATGTAGCATTATGTGCTTGTGCATATAAACATGCTACGCAAGGACCTCTATTGCACCATTTTGGCCACCTTGTAGAACTCTAGGATCCTACCTTTCCAATGCTTGTTAGGATCACCAATGTCTTTTCATTTTACCTTAATTACTCCTCGAGTGCTAGGTCTCTCATGATCCAATATAACTTTGTGAACCACTGAGGGATCCAACTACCATCAGCATCCTCCCTATTGAAAAGCTCCACACTTTCAATGTTGTAGACGTGTTTTCTCCTAGAGCTCATCTACAAAGGGAGAACATAAAATTATTACCATTTTTATGGGCTTAACAATATAAAAAACTAAAAAAAAACTTTAAAAAATGTTGTGAACCATACTGTACACTCAGTTTTCTTTATAGTTGAGTTTACAAATAACCCTATAAGTTTTCACAAATGACATTATGGTCAGTAAGGTTCCGTAACAAACAAAATAAAATCACAAAGAAATCATGATTAGTAAACATAACTTAAAGAAGTTTACCAGACAGACTATTAAGATGCAAGAAAAAAGAGGGTGAGAGAAAGAAACGTACTATAAATTTTTACAAGAGATGAAGTAGATATGAAAGAAATGAGTGATGCACAGGAGAGGTGGGAAAACAAAGAGAACAAAGTTCAAGTGAAAATATTTTTGGTTTTTTCTCACATAACTAAAACTCAAGTTTCTTCTAGTCACTAGAGTAGTTTTCAATTAGTCTGGCCTCTTTTCCTGAGATTCCTTCTAACATATGCTATTTTTGAAGTTTGGTAGGTGGTATTTAGGCCCGACATTCTTCTATTTTTTGAGTTTTATACAAATATATTTTATTCCTCTTTTTTGAGTTTGAATTTATGGGGCCCACTCTGACAAAAAAGATCCATGTTACATGGATCTAGAATCTAAGCGCTCTCATTGGGGCTGGCCTTATATTTTTTAATGGGTTCCAAAAGGGCCCATTTTTTAATGGGTTTGGATTTCAAATTTCCCCTAATGGTGTCCATCTTTCTTCTCAGGTCTTCTTCTTAAAATTTTCTATAGCTTGCCCTTGTAGATGTGGGTTTCCCTATATTGACCAAAACATCCCTTGTGCATTCTGCATGATCTTAGTGACTTTATCATGCAGACTTTCTTCTACCCCACGCATTGATTCTGCATGATCTTGGTGACTTTGTCATGCGGAATTTCTTCTGCCCCACACATTGATTCTGCACAATCTTGGTGACTTTGTCATGTGGACATTCTTATGCCCCATTATTCTGGCTTTTGTTGTGTTTCCGGATTGGCTCTTTTCTCTGCAATTTCTCTTTGAGGTCCTTGTGACCTTGGCCACTGCTAACAATCCTAGGGGTTTTTCATGTGCTCTTTTGAGTGTAGCATCCACTTTAGCCATGTTCATAGTTGGATCAAGTCCTCCTGGAAGTACATTTCTTTACAACTCCTACTCATCTAGACAAGGTAGTCAGCCCATCTATGACCAAGCATGTTACTATAATAGTAGGTTAATCCCTACTTCCCTTTGGCCAAATCTTCCTCCTCTATCTCCTATTCCATAAGGGTAGTTATGGCTACTTCATTCATGTGCTCGATGGTGGCTATTGATATTTCCTCTCTATCACCCTAGGATTCTTATTCCCAATATTGTAGTAGAGTAGTATTAGTGGTGTAGTTGGTCTTGCTATAGATGGCACATAGGCGGGGGAAGATGGCACTCCTCCTTAGTGTGCCTCTAATTTTTACACTTTGAAAACCAGACATCCATCCTTGGTTTGGATCCATTTTTTACTGCATGCACTTTGACAAGCTTGGCTAGAGTGGTTTTCAGTTTTTCTTGAACATCCATTGCTTGATTCTTACCTTTCTTCTTCCAAGGTTTTTGCTCTTCTCCGGTTAAAAGTGTCTTTAGAGTCTAACATTGAGGATTCCTCTTCTTTATCCTTACCTTTCTCAAACTTCTTTTTCTTCTTTCTAGGTTCTTTCTTATTTTTCCTTAGGATTCTTTTCGCTCTCATTGCTCCTGCTACCACTTGTTTAAATGTTGAAGTTTCTAGATCAGATGATGCCACTTCTATCTGGAGCACTATCCACAAACCACCCTTGAATCATTGGCTTAGGGTAGCTCTAATAGCTTATTAGCCTGATCTAGTCTCATCAAGAGTGATCTGAACTCAGTAGCAGTCTTCCATGGGTCTTTCCTTTTGAGTGAGACTCACCATCACTTATGTAATCTTGTCTATCCAAAATCACTTAAGGAATGAACTCTTGAGCTTAACATCTAGAAGAGATCCATACCAAATTGTGCCGGGAATAGGTGTGGGTGTCCTGCTTGAGGTGTTGGCCTTGAGGTTGCCCTTAGGACTGGCCCCTATAGCTGCTGGTCTAAACGTTTTAGCAGATTTTCTACTAATAAATGGTTTAGAAGATTTTCTACTAGCTCGTCCATGCTTATGTCCTTGACTAGGACTCTAGCTAGTGCTCATGGGGAACCCTTAACCATTGTTGAGCTTTGGATGATGCATCCCCTATCTCTTGGTTTGAGGGAGGAGACTTCTACATTCTTGTCTTGGAGATTGTCTACTTGATCTATTGCCTCATCGTCGAGATGTAGTGTCTAGATGCCTCTCTCTTGCTCTTAAGACCAATCATTGTAAATTGATTAATGAGCAATAAGTCATCTGGTCTCTTGTGGTAGCTACATCTCATGTGGAGGTACTTGGTTCTAGCAATGTAGTCCTACATTGTTTATAGATATGTGCAAAAGGGCTCCACGTATGAGAAAATCCTACAATGAAGGTGTGTCTTAAGACCTCATAGCTAGCCTTTTCAATAGTTAGGAATGTAAACCATTGGCCTGCTTTACCTTCAAGGCAAAGTCCAAATGAGTAGATCTTGGTGGGATCATCAATCTATCCCATGGCCTTGAAAACTTGATTAAACGTTTCTAGGTACTAAATGAGATCTCCATCTCTCCATCTCTCCATCAATTTGGTCATCATCCTTGATATGTGGATTAGCTTTGATTTGCCCAACTTTGAGCCTCTAAGCATTATGTTTGTGGCAACCCCCCTTCCCATTTCAAATGTCCTTGTCAGCATGTCTTCTTTGTATTCTCATGTGGCAATGGAACATAAGGGAGTGGTTGCACAAAATCCTCTATTTCAAGGTTTGGGATTCCTAGCCCTATAGGGTTGGGTTATGCAATTTAAAATGGCACTTGTTATGCTATTGGCCTAGTTTGGGCTAGCCTTGAGGTTGCCCTTAGGACTGCTGGCCCTACCACTGCTGGTCTTAATGCTTTAGCGGATTTTCTACTAAATGGTTTAGAAGAGTTTCTACTAGCTCATCCATGCTTATGTCCTTGACTAGGACTCTAGCTAGTGCTCATGGGGAACCCTTAACCATTGTTGAGCTTTGGATGATGCATCCCCTATCGCTTGTTTTGAGGGGGAAGACTTCTACATCCTTGTCTTGGAGATTGTCTACTTGGTCTATTGCCTTGTTTGGCAACACTCATCGAAATGTAGTGTCTAGATGCCACACTGTTCTCCTCCTATGTTACCTCTGACCTAGATTTTGTGTCCACAAGCTATCCATGTGCAATCTATCAACCATGCCATGCCAACCTTATCTTAGCTAGCTAAGCCATGTGGCTCCTTATCAAAAGAAGCTACTACTCAAATAATAGCAGTACTTAAAAAACATAAATCATCAATAAAATAATAATAAAAAAGAGGCGAGAAAATCAATGAGCAGAAGCACAATAAAGGAGACAAATTTCTAAGCACAAATTGAAGCATCTGACATGAAAGTACAAATTAATGCATCTGACATGAAAGTACAAATTAATTTAGGGATTTTTTTTTGAAGATCTTACTTACTCATAGCATTAAACCCTAATTTCTCAATATTTTTCAAAATTGAGGGGTTATTATAACCCACTCTCCCTCTTGACTATGTTGATTCTCACTCTCCCTTTGTCTCATCTGTGCAATACCATAGCCACAACCATGTTCCCCTTTGTGCACCCATAGTTGGGCTGAATCTCTACATAATCTACACCTAGTGGAGCTTGATGCTTATGTTTTTGGAGTGGATTTATCTCTTGATCACAATTGCTAAGCTATTTCTTAGATTATACAACAAAATCAAAGCCTTATGGGCTCCAAAATCATGCAAATCACCAAGAAACTAAGTCTTTGCCCTTCTAAGATATGAAACTAGAATTCTCTAATGTTGCTAAGCCCTAGGCTAGTCCCCGTCAATGTGACTGTTCAAGTCAAGAGCTTACCTTAGCCTTACTGAATCATGTGTCGTTGAGCCTTGTCAATTGTAACTTCCCTATGTGGGTGTGCTAGCTCATTTTTTACATCCTCACTCCATTGTCACACTGGATTGCCACACCAAATTACTCCTTGCTAAGGGGGTGAAGGAAGAGCTCTCTTTGCCTAGATGGAGGAAAATAGAGTTTTGTCTTCACAATGATTCTTTGCGTGGGGGGGGGGGAGGAAGAAGAAGAAGCTAATGCAAGAGGGAATCCTACAAACAAACCTATCCAGAAAGCATCCATCAAGCATAAAATATTTAATAGAGCACAGGTAAGCTAGGGTAGGGAAGGAGGAGATCTCACAAGTATTCTATTGTAAGGGAAGGATTGTGTATTTCTTAGTGTCAAAAATGACTTATATACAAGTGACTAGTTCTCACACAAGGCGGACCAAACTTAAGAATGGTTCGATCTCTATTACTAGTCTTATGCAAGTATGTACATGAAGTCCTTAGACTTTCCCTATTTGACATTAAGCTTGAGGTAAGGCCACTTTATGTATTCTAGCATTGTCTTACAAAAGATAACCCATTCAAGTAGGTAAGATGGCAAAGTGCCTTATGGGTGGGTAAACCCATGTTAGCCTATGGAGTGGTTAACACCTTCTTTATGATGTATTCCTAGGATGTACCATCCTTATTTCCACTCCCATCAGTCAATCCAATCACCATATTTGGAAATTGGTTCATTGTTTTGAAGACTATAAGCAAGTGTAGAAGGCATTTTGAATGGCATCAATGTCTAGTTATACTAATATATCTTCTCTTTAAAGTTCTTTAATCATTGTTGTTTGTGTTGTGCCCTTAGCTTGAATATTTTGATAAAGTGAATGCATATACCAAACACCATGGTGGTATCTAGGCTAGGCCTCCCATGCCTGTCTTCTCTAAGATAGGAAAAACATTCGATCATGTGGCCACCTCATAACAATTCCTCGTGTGATGAGCAATCTTAAAGTTGGTTTCCCTGCCATTCTTCATTCAAGAGTTCATATTTTTGCCAGTATCTTGGTGCCATAGGGAGAGAAGTGTTGGAAAGACCTTTGATACTCCTCTAAAGGCTCAAGATTAAGAGACCTCGACTTCCATTTTCAAGATGAGGTCCAGCTTTAATGAGTGAGAGTGAGAGTATCTCAGTGCCAAGGGGAGAGGTGTTAGAAAGACCTTTGGTAGTCCTCCAAAGGCTCAAGATTAAGAGACCTTAACTTTCATTTCTGGGACGAGGTCCACTTTTCATGGCGATTATCTCGATGCAAAGGGGAGACAAGTGTAAGAGAGACCTTTGGAACTCATCCAAAGGCTCAAGATTAAGAGTCCTTGACTTCATTTCCAGGATGAGGGTGTGATCTTGGGGTTTCAAAAGGGAACTTTTTGGCTTTTGAGGAGTCCAACATGGGTGTTGGAAATGATGGGGAGAAGGGTGGATCAAGGGTGTTGGCTCATTTTGAGGGTATGCTGAGTTTAGTGAAAAAGTGCAAGACTCTAAAAGCATGTGCAAGAGAAACACAAGAATGAGGGAGATGTGCTCCTATTTATGGTTTTCGATCTGCTACGTACGTGAAATGCGTGGTAGATGTCTGGAACACATACTTGACAATGTGCAATACATGGGAGAATAAAATGTGGGGAAAGGGTGATTGTGAATGCATGGTTAAGAATGTGGAATGCATGTGTGTGAAGAACGTGTAAGGGACAAGGGTCTAAAATGTGCATGGCGGGTGTTCTAGAACATGCATGCAAAATAAAACAGGTGTGTGGTAGATAAAATGGAATATGTGGTTGTGCATGTGAAATCTATTTGGAAACATACATGTGAGATTAGGAACATGCATGGAAGATGGTTCAAGGACATACATTCCTCATCTAGAACATATGTGGGAGATGACTATGCACACATGGGAGATAACTTTTATAGATTTCAGAGCTAGGGTGAGATGCTATGAAGAGCAACATACATAATGTGGGACTTAGGTAAATTTCCAAATGTGCCGAGGTAGGGATTCCTAGAAGACAGGTGGGAGGTTCTCATGTCCTTGCCTTTTTGGGATCAGTTTCTTGTGGGGCGACTCCCTTGGTGTTGTTTTTCTCCTCTGTGTGGACACCATGTTCTTGTGTCTATGTTCCTTTTGAAGACATAGGTGCTTGTTGACTATTGTGAGAATCTGCATCTTGGGTGAGGTGGATGTTCAAGCCCTTGTTGTTCTCTCCATTGAGTGGCAAGGTATAAGAAGGCAATCCTTAATGAAACATGTAATGACACCATAAATGTAGGAATTGCACTTCTTATTTCTACTTTTATTATGCAACCCCAAAGTTGGAGTTAACCAAAGGCCCTTTTTACTAAGGTCAAATACGCTAAGTAGTATAAAGGATTCCTATTCATTACAATTATGCTAGGGTATATTTGCATGAATTAATTATTCCCTATACACTACCTAAGGTTTCCCCTCCATGAGACAGAGGCATAACGTGTTAGGAGGGTTGTGTGTGGCTATAGAAGATGGATGGTTTTATGAAGAGGGGTGTGGAGGGTCATCATTGGTGCTAGGTGCTGAAGAAGTTAGCTTTGAGGCATTTTTTCTCCTTATCTAACCATTTTTCTTCTTTGTTGGATGGTCGCATGAAGAGGGGTGTGGAGGGTTATCATTAATGCCAGGTGCTGAAGAAGTTAGCCTTGAGATGTTTTCACTCCCTTACCCTTTTTCTCCTTTGTTGGATGGCCCCACTGAAAGAATTTAAGGGCATCTTCTAGCTCTTTGTGAACTATTCACCACTCTTAGACTATAAAGATATCCATGGAGAGATATGGTGGTAGAGCACTATAATGCCATTACGATGCTAATAGGTGCATATGGTTTGTGGTCTTTTTAACAAGTTTATATCCTTATCTACAGAGCTATGTGAGTGCAACATTGACAGACTGAGTATTTGCTAAATAGGCATTTAGCTTTGAGGGCTTGCTTATGTCCAAAAAGTCATTGCCATCAAGATCTATGAATGTGCTGATGAAGTGGACACATCTAACAACATCCAAACACTATGATGGTATCTAGGCTAGGACTCCCATGCGTATCTTCTCTAAGGAAGGAAAAAAATTTGATCATGTGCCCAACTCATAGCAATTTCTTGTGTGATGAATAATCTTGAAGTTGGTGCCCTTGCCATTATTCATTCAAGTGTGCATGTTGTTGCCCAATATCGTGAGAGTATCTTGGTGCCAAGCGGAGAGAAGTGTTGGAAAGATCTTTATTCCTCCAAAGACTTATGATTAAGAGCCTTGGACTTTCATAGAAAATGCTTTGGTGCTCCTTTAGATGATCTTTGGTCTTTTTAACAAGTTTCTATCATTCTCTATATGCAATTATTTGAGTACGTCAATGACATATTGAGTTTTGCTAAATAGCATCTAGCTTTGAGGGCCTGCTAAGCTCTAAAAACGTGCCATCAAGATCCATAGAAGATATGAGCCTAGTATATTGCAACCTCTCAATTGTATAAATATATCTTCTCCTTGGGGCCTTTAATTGTCCTTGTCTGTGTCCTTAGCTTGAATATGTTGATAAAGTGAACACATCTAGCAACATCCAAACACTATGGTGGTATTTGGGCTAGGCTTCCCATGCATGTCTTCTTTAAGGTAGACAAAAGATTAGATCACATGGCCACCTCATAGTGATTCCCTATGTAAAGAGGAATCTTGAAGTTGGTGCTGCCCTTGCCATTCTTCATTCATGAAGTTGCCCAATATCAGTGAGAGTATGAAGTTAGTGTGCCAAGGGGAGAAAAGCATTGGAAAGAACTTTTGTATTCCTCCAAAGGCTTAGGATTAAGAGCCTTGGACTCCATTTCTGAGAGATGGGGTCCTCTTAATGGATGTGATCTCATAGGAGCTTTCAGGGTTTTTGGGAGTTCAACATGGTGGCTAGAAATGACGATGATGATGATATGGGGGGTTGGGTGGGTTCTTGTAGGAAGATTTGTGGGTATTGGCTTGTTGTGGGGTTGCAAGAGTATAGAAGCATGTGCAAGAGAAACATGAGAATAAGGGAGATGTGCTCCTTTTAATAGCTTTTTGACCTCCCATGTATGTGGCAAGTATCAGAACACATGGAAGATGTCTCGAACATGTGCTTGGCTATTTATTAAACATGGGAGACTTGCAAATGTGGGGAAATGGCATAAATGATTATCATGAATGCGCGATTGAGAATGTGAAATGCACATGTGTGCATGAAGGAAGAACATGCATAGGAGAAGGATCCGAAACGTGCATGGCAGGTGTTCCAAAACATGCATGAGAATAAAATAGGTGTGGTAGATAAAGTGAAATATGTGGTTGTGCAAATATACACAGTGATGGATTGGAATATGTGGTTGTGATCTAAAATGTACTGGTAATGGATAGGAATATGTGGTTGTGCATCTAAAATGTAAGTGGTGATGGATTGAAAACGTAGGTGTGAGATTAGGAACATGCATGGATGATGGATCAAGAGTACGTCCTCATCTCGAGAACATATGTGGGAGATTAGGAACATGCATGGATGATGGATCAAGAGTACGTCCTCATCTCGAGAACATATGTGGGAGATGACTATGCACACATGAATATAACTCTTACAGATTTCAAAGCTAGGGTGGACATGTGTAGATGGAAATAGTACATGAGTGTGTGAACATGATGAGAAAGATGATGTGGGACTTAGGTAAATTGCCAAATGTGCCTAAGCTTAGCAGATGTCATCCTAACATGAGATGAGACGTGACAGATGTGTAAGGATACCTAGAAGATGTGTGGGAGGTTCTTGTGTCCTTGCCTTTTTGGGACCGGGTTCTTGGTGTCATTTTTCTCCTCCATGTGGATGACATGTTCTTGTGTCTATGTCCCTTTACATAGGTGCGTGTGTCTATTGTGAGAATTTACATAGGTCTCAATGCTCAAGCCCTTGATATTCTCCATTAGGTGGCAAGGTAGGAGGTGGTGGCCCTTAGTGCAACATGTAACAACGCCATCGTTGAATTAGAACCTCGTATTTCTACTTTTGTTATGCAACCTCAAAGTTGACGGCTTTTATTTTCCTAAGGTCAAATACACTAAGTAGTAGTATAAAGAATCCCTACTTTTGTTATGCAACACCAAAGTTGAGGGTCTTGTTTTTCCCTAAGGTCAAATACACTAAGTAGTATAAAGGATCCCTGCTCATTCAAATTGTGTGTTAGGGCATATTCCTTAACACTAATTATTTCCCTTACACTGCCTAAGGTTTCCCCTCCTCTCTTGAGATGGCCCACGCCTATCTTACTAGCTTGCCCCCTTGCATATTCCTCGACACTAATTACTACCCTTACACTACCTAAGGTTCCCCCTCCGCCTAAGATGGCCAACGTTCTTGGCCTGCCCCCTTGCAATTTGCAATACTTGAGATGGCCAACGTCCCACTAGCCTACCTTCAAGTTGAGACAAAATAGATAGAGACATAGGAAGACAAGGAGGAAGACCTTGAACCTTTAGCGAACTTATACGAGGGAGAGAGAGAGAGAGAGAGAGAGAGAGAGAGAGAGAGAGAGCTAGTACATTCGATTTTCTTTTATTTTTTTAGGTGGACAGGTTTATGGCATATCTGGTTAACTAGGAATGCCTTCATATTTGATGCAAAAGTTGGTATATTACAGCTCACATAGGTCATATAAAAGGGCTACTATTGTGGCAAGTCTCTTCCTTGCGGTCAGCTCATTTGGTGGAGAATGACACGACTATATTTTGGATGAGGGTACTCCGAGCTACACTTGTGGTTCGAAGTAATTAGTGAGGGAAAGCTAGTACATCACATGGAGGTCACGTAGCCATTTGTAAAGTAATTTTGGTAATATATCTTCTATTACAAAAAAAAAGAGAGCTGGTGGTCATGTGGCCATTTGTAGAGATGGCTTCTTCACTACTATATACATGAGAGATAGAGAGAGATTGTGGCCGACGACGACAGAGAGAGATCAACATCTTTTCACCAAGAATATCTGCATGGGGACATGCCACGAAGCAAAAACAAATCCTTGAAATCACTTTTTTCATTATTCATATAAAAAGGTTTAATTTTGTTTACAAACATTATTTAATTAATAGCTCTCATAGAAAAACATCTTAGGGTGCATTTATACGTTCTAACCAAATTCAAACTTTGTTAGCTCTTTTGATGGTTACACTTGAAAATAATGCGCTTTGACTACGATAGGCCAGTTCCGGTGTGAAGGGAACCCCGGACAAGAGTTTGTATGTGAAGCGACCGGCAAAATATAAAAGCGTGGAAGACGCCATACATTAATTGTTGTTGCCTTCTGCATTTGAGCAGAACGTGCCGATCCCTCCCTCTTGCAGAGCTTTCCTCTCTACGACGAATTCTGCCACCTTGACTGCAAATCGATGGCTTCCTGAACATCCCAGCAGGTAGGATTCTTGGCCTTCCCCCTTCCTTTCTCTCAAAACATGGCGCTTTCTGCGAGAATTGTAGCTATGGAGTCTGGCCTTCTGTAAATCCATGATGGCTGCCTTCTCATATCCCATGCTTTGTGTTCTGTTGCAGGTTCGGGTTTCTCCCTCCATCTCATGCTGAGAAAGCGAACGAAGAGGTTTTGTTTCTGTGCGGAATTGCCTGTGAAAATGGGTGGCACCTGGCCGCAAAGGATGCCTGCTACGTGGTGGTACGGCGTGGCACGAGGATTTCATGCCATGACATGATGTCCTAGGTTTTTTCTGACAGTTAGGGTTCTGTACACGGCAGTCTGCCTCATGGCGCGTATACCTTTGGCTCTGCAGGCTGGCGCCAGTGCTGGCCCAGGCTGTGCAGCATCATTACGTGTTTCAGCAGCAGGTAACTCTTCATCTTCCTCTAGATCTGTCACTCAAACCACCAATGGATCCCACCACTTCAAAATCGCTGGCTATTCTCTGGCCAAAGGTATGGGAGTGGGCAAATATATAGCCAGCGACACCTTCTCTGTCGGTGGGTTCCAGTGGGCAGTTTACTTTTATCCTGATGGCAAGAATGCAGAGGACAATTCCCTGTACGTTTCTGTCTTCATTGCCCTAGCAAGTGAAGGGACTGATGTCCGTGCGCTCTTTGAGCTAACCCTGCTTGACCAGAGTGGCAAAGGCAAGCACAAAGTGCACAGCCATTTTGATCGAGCTTTGGAAAGTGGCCCTTACACCCTGAAATATCGAGGTAGCATGTGGTATGTATCCTTTATACTCGTGAACTAAGCAGTTTCATGCATTGATTAACTAAAGCAGAGCATGTATGAATCACATGCATATGCTCATATATGTGCATGCAATATACACGCAAACACCTAATTTCGGGGAATTCTGACATATGTACTTTTTATATATGCACTTACACAATATATACGAGAATATAGGCTTTTGTTTTAAGTGTTCCTGGATACCCATACCTGATGCCTACATATGTATAATGGGCCAACTGATGTACATACATGTGCACATACAAACATTTAAAACGGGAGAATGCTTGCTTCATGATACACACCAATTTGGCATGCACATGCATTTTGATCTGGTTTGGTAACTATGCAGAATGGAGTTGATAGTTATATAGTCTTGTGGGTTGACTACCATGAGTATATAACATGCAGATTTTGGGGATGTTCTTGGATTCATCTAGGTATATATATATATATACACACACATACATATATATACATACATACATACATACATACATACATACATATGTATATATACGTACGTACGTACGGGTATATATGTATATATATATATACATATACATACATATATATACACATACACACATACACATACACACACACATACATACATACATACATACATACACATATATATATATATATATGTATATATATGTATATATATATATATATATATATATATATAATGTCACGTGCAACCCGCACTTGGATGCCACGTAGACATATCTGTACAGAAGGTGCAGGACCTGGGATGGTAAACTGGTCCCAGTCCGGGACGAGTCAGCCAGGGATGCATCTGAGTCGTCCGAGGTCAGGTGTGCATTGTCCTGCACATGAGTCCAAGGTCAGGTGTGCACTGTCGTGCACATGAAACAGTGCCAGTCCGTGTTGTGAGTCTCCCTCTGGAATGATGTCAGTGATTCTGTGTATATGGTATGGGATGCCAGATCATTGTGTAGACTGATTTTGTCTTTTGTAGTCTGCTGCAGCCACCAATTCTTTTGTGGTGTGTTGCAGGGGTTACAAGCGTTTTTACAGGAGAGCTGTTCTTGAAACATCAGATTACATCAAGGATGACAGCCTTGCAATAACTTGTACTGTGGGCGTAGTGGTTTCATCTACCCAAGGACCTAGGCTTTTCTCGATTCCCGTGCCAGACTCTAATCTAGGGCTTCATTTTGGGGAACTTTTGGACAGTGGTGTGAACAGTGATATTACATTTGAAGCAGATGGGGAAAGGTTTCCTGCACACAAATTAGTTCTTGCTGCACGGTCACCTGTGTTCAAAGCACAGTTATTTGGTCCCATGCGGGAGAGGGAGTCTCAGGTCATTCAAGTGAAGGACATGGAAGCACCTGTTTTTAAGGTTAGCATCTGGAAGTATTTCAGCCAATCTTACATTTTTGGGATCTATGTGTAGTCAAATTAACTCGATTGTGCTGTTTCAGGCAATGCTGTATTTCATGTATAGGGATTCACTGCCAGAGGAGAATGAACCGTCGGGATCACCTTTGCCATCAACCACCACATTGATGGCCCAGCATTTGCTAGCTGCTGCAGACCGATATGGACTGGACCGGCTAAGGATGCTATGTGAATCGAAATTGTGTGATGAGATCAATGTTGATACAGTGGCTACCACTCTTGCCTTAGCAGAGCAACATCACTCATTACAACTGAAAGCAGTGTGCTTGAAGTTTGTTGCTGCAAATCTTGCAGGTTTGTGTTTCAGCATTTTTCCTTTCTCACTTATGCATGTGGTCATTACTGAGTTCTTCTTTGTTATTCGATGGTAGCTGTGATACAGTCTGATGGTTATGAACATTTGCGGGAGAGCTGCCCCTCATTGCAGTGTGAGCTTCTGAAAGCTGTTGCTGGCGTTGAAGAAGATGCAGAAACAGAGATTCCAGTTCTGAACAAGCAAGCCATAGACATGACCGGTCTTGATGGATCAGATGCTAATGGTAGAAGGGTCCGGCAAAGGGTTTAGCATTCAAGGAATCCATGGGTAGCTCAGCTCTTTACTAACATGGGTGCATACAGGCAAATCGGTATGGTGGAACTAAAACTACTCTAGCATTTTCATCGCTTTCTATTTTGGCTGCACAACTGCGGCTCTGGAGCTTTGTTCATTTAGGCCTTGACAGAAGATTCTTACTTCTAACTGTTGCGACACAAGGGAAAGGTTCTCAACGTACTTACCTGCTGTACTTTGCTATAGTAGCCTATGTTGTGTGTGGTTTTTCTGCAAAAGGCTGTGTAGCCTTTTGACAGAGTCTTACTGCCTGAGGCAGCTCATGATTCCATAGTGTTGCATATGTCAGACATGTTCTTGAAATGCTTTACTGGTGGCTTTTGCTAAAGGCAACATCTCTTGAATGAGTAATGTTCTGCATTTTATCAGAGGGAGTACATTTTTTGATTATTATAAAGATTTCTGTGCTCTCTCTACATGGATGCTACTTTTAAGCATAAGATGAATCTGTTGTTGTTTTGTAGATGTTCCTCTTTTTCCTTAGCTTTGAACAACTCAGGCTGGGTTTAAAGAGTGGGTGACTCCCTAGTAAAAATCAGACAAATCATCATGGGTTCTTCAGGTGTGTGCAGCAGCTTGAGGCCGCCCGATGAGGTGTCCGGGCTTTGGGTTACAATGGCTTCAGATACACTTCGACAGTTGGGCGAAGCTATGTTAGCATGCAAACTCTTGTCAACAAAACCATTGAGAGCTCAAAATAGTGGTTTTCATTGTTCTCCATTAACCATGTAATGCAGCTGTGGCCTGAGATTTATCTTTGCCACATTCGTTTTCTGCTGCCACAGAATCTCCCATGGGTTCAGGGGGCCTTTGGTACAGCTTTAGTTGCTTAGGGGAATGTGTCATCAACGCAAAAGAGCTGAAGTGTGCTCTTTTTGAGGCTAGTCCCTCTGTAAAATAGACAGCCAATTTATGGATAGTCTTGGACATGTACATTACAAGGTCGTTTTTTGTACTCGAGTAATGCAGTTATAATCAAGCACAAACGACTTAATAGATAACGATCTATAAAAGCACCACAATAATCAAGCTTAGACCTTATACATATAGTGGAGATAGCGTACTAAGAAGATTGCTCTGCCTGTCATTTTCATAATATGGTTAGATGATCTATCCACTCTGAACACATGCTGCCCAACACTGTCTGCAAGGTCAATTTCCAAGATAACCATCAGAGGATACTGTAAGAAGGAGAAGAATATGTAACACGACATCGAAGGTTGATTCTTTTGTAGAAGTTTATCGGAAGCTGGAATGCACTGTTGCCAATGCTAGCAGCCTAAAAAAAATGTTTCGGTATAAGAGAATTTTCAAATGCAAGTGCATGTAACATGTGGAGTTGGAAACACTTTCCCCGGCCTCCGGAAGGAGTACTACCAGTTGATTCGATCGATTGGACAATTGATAGGACAAGTTCTGGAGTCCCCGCAGATGGAACATAATCACCAAGAGTTTCTGGGAAACCTGAGTGTCGTAGTAAAGCTCACTGATGGGAACCATAACAAAACATTTGCCAGAAGTAAGGCAAACAGTTTTTCCCATGTGCGTCCTCTTTTTTCAATTGCAACTCCGCTACAACAGAGTTGCTTAAACTGGAGCTGGAGCTCCCCCCTGTGCTAGCCTGTCGCCCCCTTCCCTTCTGCCTGTGCATCCCGCGCCCTCTCTCTCTCTCTCTCTCCCCCCCCCCTCCTCCCTCGTGCTCCGTATCCCGACATCCCTCCGTATCCCGACATCCCAGCCCTTCGCACCCTTCCCTCCCTCTTCTTCTTTGACAGCTTCTCCCAAACACTTGCTGTCTTCTTCCTGCTTCCGCCTCCCTCTTATTCTTCCGCCTGGCCCATCGGCCTTCTGTGCCTTTTGTTCTTTGCCCCACTCCCCCAGCTTTAGCTCGTCTACCTTCTTCTCTACGTGCAGGTGTTTTGCTTCTGGGTTGTTCATCTGCAAGAGTAGGTGCTTCTCATCTTCATGTTCTAGACTCCATGGCAGCTGCCGGTCGAGGCTGCTGTCCCTTGCCTATTTTCAGAGGCAGAGCACCACCTTTTAGCCTTGACAGTTTCTTCATTGGTCTGCAAGATTGTAGGGAGCTACCCTATGCGTTTTCTGGGTGTTGCCTCTTCTTGTACCACTTCCTCTGCCTTCTCTTCTATTGGTTGGTCTTGTTGTTATGGGGAAGGTACCTGAGGCTCAGCGGGGACTTCCAGCTCCCGTATTGGTTCCTCAAAGGGTGCATTCAACGGCTCTGATACCTTCTCTTGCATTAGAGTATGATGGGGTGCTCGAATAGAGGGTGTTGCTTGTGCCGTAGTGAATGAGACGAATTCTATGCTTGTGATTGGGTCTACCCCCTATTTCCATAGTTGGAAGCTTAGATGGGGATGGTAGTAGATCATCTTGCACATATTCCTCACCCTCATCAGATTCTTCCTGTTCACCACAAGTTCGTGAGGAGAAGGCATGATGGGAGTCCTCTTGGTCTTGAAGTCATGTTTTCTTCCTTTTCTCCATGCTAGTCAGGATTTCCTTAGTGCTGGCAACGAGGGTATTAGCCTCCTCCAAGTCTTCTACCACTTCTTCTTGGCTGAGCTTGGATGGTTTTGTAAATGCTTCTTCAATAGGTAGAGGCATCCCTGTTATGTGACTAAGGACCTTTGCTAGGAGAGAGGGTTTACCACTTTATTATGATGCTGGGGCAGGTAGGCATTGAGCTATTTGTGGAGGTTGTATTCCCAGGGAACTTGTGGAGATCAATGTGGTTGTACCGATCTACTGGCTTAATTTGCATGATCATTGCTATTGCCTTACCTATGAGTTTTCGTGTCTTTTCTTTTATGTTTGTATATTCTACCCCATTGTTGTTAAACACCCTTTTATGGTCATGGTTGTTTGGGATTTAGCAAAAAGTCTTAGGGTATTCCTCTCATATATTTTAAGGGTTGAGGGTTGATAGAGAAGGGTTATAGAGGCATAACCCAATTACTGCTCGTCACCTCAGATCCTTTAGGTGTCCCCACTGAGGAACCTCTTCAAGCACCCTTGGTTTGTCCATTGTGCTGATATGGCCCAAGATTTTTCATTTTTTCATGGATTTTCGCATAAAGATGTCAAAAAATTTGTGGAACAATTGAAAATCACTTGCTTGATAAATAGGCAAGAGCCTATCTTTATGCTAAGTATTCTTTGTTGCTGCTTATAGGATGAAGCTCGACAATGATTGAAGGGTTATGAAGGTTCTTTAGAAGCCAGAGACCCTCCACAAGAACTCACTTATGAAGCAACAAAACAAGAGTTTTTGCAGCATTATCAAAAGACTAAAGATCCTAATCGAGTGGGATGAAATTCTGGGGGTTACCCAGAAAGATAATGTGGATATTTATGTTCAACATTTCATGAAGATGTGGGATAGGTGGTGTGTTGCTTTTAGGGAATGAAACCCCTTCTTAAACTAATGTGAAATTCTTAAAATGCAATGATAAAAAGTGGAAAGTGTTATACATTTTATTAAGTCAAGTGCTATAAGGTACTTCCATGGACACACAAAATAAGATTTTGTAAGCTTGGAAGTTCTTTTTTCAATGAAGACTAGCTAGATCTAGAGAACCTAAGTTTCTTATATATAGACTCACCCATATCTAGAGTGTAACCAGTTAACCCATATGTCAACCATTCATAGAACATGAGAAACATCAGGTATCATATACCCAAAACCAATCACCGCAACTCTCTTATCCATTGATATCCCAAAATCATACATGTTTTTGGACAACCTGTCAAAATATTTAAAGCTTCACAGATTTAGAACAGTTGGACATTCATTCTACCCAATGTCAAAGACACATCATGCTGCAGTTGTAAGTGTGGAACTTCTAATCTATGATGTCACAAAATTGAAGAAGTTTTGTCTTGCTAGAAGATAGTTTTGCACTTGGCTAGTTGATGAAAGGCATGTTGTTAGATATATTTTCTTCAACCTCAGGTGATAGCCTGAATAGATTTTCCTCTCCTAGTATGGGCTCCATATGGAAGTTGATGGCCCGCACTAGGTGTGCGTACATGAGAACATGAGGTTCGTTTTGACAAGCAGCTCCCACACATCATCGTGGACTCTCATAGTAGTATCCTGTAACTACTAGCGATTTGACAACAAGAATATTGCCCCAATTATCCGGCATCGTCCTAAATGTAAAACTTGCACTTTTTAACAGTTTTTTTGAGCTTTTTAGGAGCTCGTGCTCTTTTTGGTTTAAAAAATAGTGTTTTTTGAGATATTTTAGCATTTTCAAAAATGGGTTGTATTTTTGATGGTTTAGTTGTACTTTTAAATGGCTAGATGTTTTTGGTACTTTATAGTCCACCACATCAATTTCTACCTGAGTAAGCAAAGCTGTTGGATTCTCTGGATTGCGCTGAATAGCTTCTTGCTTGATTGGCTCTGTCTCATTTAATGTCATAAGATTTGCTACCAACTACTCCTGGAAGCTAGGTATGCAATTCAATACTTGCTCAAAGGTTAGGTAAATCTGAGACTTCAACAAAGCTTCAAAAAGTTTCAACGAGCCACCCCCACCTTCATGCGGGTAGGTTCCTGCTTAAAACCTAATGTACCACTATTGCCTTTAGGAACATCTTGAAACATGGGGTATCAAGAGGAGGTACTACCTTTCTTTGGATCCTCTTGATCTCTTTCACCACCCCTTGTTAAACCTTGTCTTGTTCCACCCAATCTAGTGGTCCCTTAACTCTAGTCACTGCAAAAGTTGGTGCTTCCTCCGGACACTCTAGTCGAGGTGGTGTTCTACCCCTTATTGATTAGGCCTTAGTGGAAGTGGATTAAATATTAATTGTCTTCTTGAAACTTGCCCCAATGCAGTTAATGTAGCCCCTCCAATCCATTTGTGAAATTGAACACGATTTACCTCTTCTGGAGATGGGCCTTCCGGAACCACCGGGTCAAACACAAGTGCATCACCTGGATCATCCAGATTGTGCAATTCTTGATCAGTACCCTCAAGAACGCTCCATTGATGATGCAACCGGCCTTCCACACAAAAACGATCCTGAAATTCATCTACTTCCCGCTCAATGTTTCCTTATGAAGAACCCAGCCCTAGATCAACCAAACCTTCAGTCACATCATATCCTCTTCACCCTAGTGACATAAGGGTGAGATATACGATGAGGGTAACGGCCAGACATTCACCCAATAATTATAGCAATAACACCCAATCAAAAATCTCCCAGCCATACTTATCAAACACCCAGTCCCAAGAACATTGCCCCAATGGTCATGACCCTAAGCCATGAATGAACAAGATCACCAATGTGTACTCTGGTTGAAGCCTAGTACATTAAACCTATAAAAGATAGGGATATCATGGAAATAGTCGCTGCTTGGATCGTCTAGCCCTAACCTAACAAAACACCTAGATTGTCCAGACATGACACACAAGACATCATAAACACTCTAAAACTGCAGAACACACAGAATACACAAGATTGTTGCAAAAGATTAGTTCTTCTTTCAGGATTCACGTACCCTTCATATAAACAATAAATATCATCTATTGATTCACCAATAGGGAAAAAATCACACAAGGTTGTCTCGTGAATGGGTGTAGATGGAGCTAGCCTTCAGAGTGCCTCGTACTACCTGTAACACACCATGGTAGTAAAGGCTGAGGTGCTAGTGTTTTTCCCCGACTTGAGAGAGAAGGCGGTTATATGTCAAGGGCCAAAGCATGCCATCAAGTTGGCTGAGCTTTTTGAGGCAATGGACCTACTGGGTGGGCTGCTACCCTTGGAGGACATTGTGGAGGCATGTGGGATATTGGCTTTTGGGGCTAGCCCTGTGAGAATCACCAAAGTGCACACGCTGCCATCGTTGACCTTGATCACAAATAAGAAAACAAATGTCAACAAACCTACCACCATATTGGCTCTAATTTACATCAGGAATAGGAAGTGTTGCAAATTGATCGTTGTACAAGAAATTGGCAGATGCAGATCGACCGTTGTGCAAGAAATTATCAGATGCATGACATATGTGTCATGGATCTACTTATTGATGATAAGGACGATGTGCAGGTCCCTCTGTATATGCACTCTTGATCAGCTCAAAGTTTGAGCCTAACCTCATAACTCAAAGTTTGAGCCTAACCCCAAGAGCTTTTTGTCTTCCTTTTTTAGAAAAAGATTCCTTTTGTAGAGTAGTTCAACAAAAATATGAGGTTCTCTTTCTCTTATTTTGTTTCTTAGAATCCTTTTTTAGATTAGCTCAACAAAAACTTGAACCTAAGCCTAGTGGGAGCTAGAATCTTGCCTTGCTCCTCTTCCTTCCCTTCTTGAATATATTTCAAAATACAATATTTCCCCTCCACCTCTTCCTTCCTTTCTTGATCTTGCCCCTCCCCCTCTTCATTTTAATGACGAGGATGGAATTTTTGGCCATTCCCTTTCATGCCAAGTACTTTACCCATTGGCTCAATTCACCTTGGCCCAACTTGGAAGAGAATGAATGTGATGGAGAGAAAATTTGGGGGACATACACTTGCTGTCTTTATCCCCCCCCCTCTCTCTCTCTCACTTACATAATCAATCCACTCTCAATAATAAACTTCCAAACATAAGAAACAAACTTTCCTTGCTTGACAAGTATTAAAAAGTCTCTAACTTGCCATTACATAGAGGAAATAAACTCTTAAAAAGTCTCTAACTTGCCATTACATAGAGGAAATAAACTCTTAAAACTCCATGTATGAAACATAGAGAATGGTGTCAAATTTGTGAATTTTTCCCAAAATTCCTAAATTGGTCTTCATAGGTCTTCTGTCGGATTTGAAGATAAAGATTCTCAAAACTAACTTTCAACACACCTTTGTGGTGATGAGTTTGGCTAGCGGCTTGTTTCTTACAATTGCATCCTAGGACATCCCTTCACGAGGAAAACCAAAATGATCCATGACTAGGACACGAATCATATCTACATCTAAAAGAAATATCAAACATTAAAGGTCAACCTATGCACCTAGAAAGTCCATCCTATGAGTGGCCGACCTTTCATAGAGGATTCGGTAACAAACAACCAGATCCACTATAGTCCACTTGTGTCAAACATGCCATAAGATGATTGATGAGAAGCAAGATAGCGTAGAATTTGCACCCCTTTTAGAGCTAGATAATTGGATGCATACCCTTGATACCTTGGACATACTCCCAAAGTGCAAGGGTACCAAATTTGCCAAGGCTGATGGGAAAGAAATCACATCCCTTTATATGCTTAGCATCGCATGCATGCCCAATTCCATAAGCTATGACCCTATGAGTGTTAGTGATGAGGAAGGCCCGGGGAAACCATTTACACAAAACTCATAAACCTATGGCTTTCCAGGAGGAAAAGAGGTATACATCTTCTTGATTGAGTCAAAAGAACATTGGCTAAGATATGTCGAGGTTGTTGACACACATGCATATTTCTACCACTCCTGGAAAAAGAATCTCAATGACATCCCCATTCCAGTTAACACGGTAACCACAAAATTGGAAGAACCAGCCAATTCCTAACCTCAACCTTAAAATCTTTTCCGCTCTGCAGGAAAAGCACGAAATAAAAAGCTGTCGCTTGTTGCAAAAAAAGAAGCCAAAATACTAATGGAAGTAGAAAGCGCTAAAGTTGAGGAGACTAAACAAGTCCCCAAACACTTCACAGCCTTCAAAGTCATAGACCGTTTTGTACAATATTGCACGGCCCAAAGAACCCACGATGGGAAGCCAATAACATCTTATGATGGTCTATCCAAAGTCAAGGAAATTAACCTGGTAGGTCCAGGAGAAGATCCGAGACCCATCTACATAGGGGAAGACCTCTCTAAAGAAGAAGAAAAAGACCTAGTCACTCTCCTCATAGAATTCCAAGATTTCTTTGCATGGAAGTATACAGACATGAAGGGTGTACCTCCTGAAATGGTCAAGCATACCATTCCTATGGTTGAGGGAGCGAGACCAGTGAAAGCAAAGAGCCTACCCTATGAACCCCAAATATTCCAAGATAGTCCAAGAGGAAATCAAAGGACTTATAGATGCCGAATTCATCTACGAGATAGAGCACACAGAATGGGTTTCACCCATAGTGATAGCGCCCAAAAATAATGGTAAAGTGCGAGTGTGCATGGACCTCAAAAAGGTCAATGCTACCATGATACGAGATCACTTTCCATTGCCCTTCATAGAGCATGTGCTCAAGAGTCACAGGAAAGGAAGACAAGAGCTTCCTTGATGGATTTTCTAGATACAATCAAGTGTTGATGGATCCAAAGGATCAACATAAAACAACTTTTGCCACCGAGTGCCATTTTGTATGCGTATCGAGTCATGCCATTTGGGCTTACCAATGCCCCAGGCACCTTCCAATGCCTGATGTGCATGGCCTATAAAGAACATATCTGGAAATTCCTTGAAGTTTTCGTGGATGACCTCTATGTCAACTCTACCTGCTGGAAAGCACATTTATGGTGTCTATGGAAAGTGCTAGAGAAATGCCGGCTCTACAGGATCTCTCTCAACCTCTCAAATGCCAATTTTGGGTTTGGCATGGGGTAATCTTGGGACATATTGTCTCAAATTACGAAATATCCACCGAACGATGACAGCAAGGTGCGACTCATTCTTGATCTGCCACCCCCGACCAATTTCAAAGGAGTCCAATGATTCATGGGACATGTTGGATCTTCATGTATGCCAACATGGCTCATCCCCTTTATGGACTCATGGTAATCTTTGAATGGAAAGAGGAGAGTCAACAAGAATATGATACCCTAAAAAGATCTTTGGCAAGTGCCCCCATCTTGAGATCCCCAGATTGGGAAAGCATATTTCATGTGTACATAGATGCCTCTGCCTCTGCAATTGGGTGCGTGCTGGCTCAACCCGACGAACACAATAGGGATTTACCTATTAGCTTTGCCAGTTTCTAGTGGCTAATTAGACAAGGTAGAACAAAAATATACCACCATGGAAAGAGAAGGGTTAGCCATGGTCTACACGGTTAAAAAATTTTGCCATTATGTTTTGGCAACCAAGTTCATTTTCTTGTGGACCATCAAGCTCTTCTCTACCTCATAAATAAACCCTATACCATTGATAGAATCATCAGATAGCTTCTAATTCTGCTGTAATTTGACTTTATTGTCACGGTACGAAAAGGCTCACAACATATCTTGGTCGACCATATGTCGCACATCCCTAATGATGAGCCACTGGGGTGGGTGTTGATGATGACCTACCAGATGCCCCCTTTGAGAAGGTGGTAGAGGAAGGAGTGCTTCCTCACTAAAATATGGCATTGGTTCTATGGGAAGGTTAAGCAGACAATTTTGATTTTGGAACTGCGCAATATAGGTACTCATATTGATCCAATATTGACATGTTGAGGCTTGGGGAAGGAGGGCTTGCAAGATAGGTGGTTGCAAGTCATTTAAGCTTGTATCCCTCCATTGTTGTGCTATTCTCACATTAAGAAGATTATGGCGTTGGGGTGTAATTCCCACAATTTGTTTCATTAGGCCTGTGCCATATCGTCTAAAGTAAGAGCGGCATATCCAACAAATATGTGAAGCTTCTCCTAATACGAGTCGTGCACACTCTTGACAATGTGGAAATGGGTGACGCTGTTGATAGAATAACGTGACAAAGTGATGCCCACAGCAATTTTCACCTAAGGGAGCATAGAAGTACCTAGAATGAGTTTGAAACGGAGGAGCACTATAACACCCGCGATGATCAGATCGAGTACTATCAGGGTCAATGCATGGTGGACATGTATCTTGCCAAATATCCATCAGGAGTTATCTGGACGTAGAACAATGAAATTTAGAACACACATATCCATCATTACAATTCCAATCAAAAACAAGATTATCTCAAAAAGAACACAATCCTCTAAAGGCATAAGGAGCCACATTATTCAAACATTGATCTACCAAAGAGCTTCAATTGTAGTGTTAATGCCTTATCTTTGGTTTTGGGTATGTCCTTCTTAAGAGTTGGGAATTTTATCAATTGTCTTGGAATTGGAGCAAGATAAGAGGATTTAGGCATTGAAGTGCTAGAATCTATGCTCAAATGAGGCTCATTTGGACTTGTCTTAGGTACACAAGTTGATGGTGGAATTGTGTAACAAGGAGAAATTAGGACAACTGGTGTTTCAATACATGTTTTAGGAAGATCAACACAAGTGGATTTGTAGGTGCTATCGCAGCCACCTATCCTATCTTGAAGAGGTTGTGTTGATTTCTTTTGCACCCACTGATATGGAAAACCAAGGGTGGCTTTTGGAATCTTATTGATACACTCTTTTACCCCTAGCAAACCATGGCATTTGGGAAGCCAAAGTGCTGTTGCACCCTCATAATAGCCTTGTGCTTTAAGAACATGTTTTGGGACCCAACAAGTAACAATCCGAGGTTTAGGCTTGGAAAAGATGTGCTTTTTAGGAGGCTTAGCAACTGGGCTAGATGGTACAAGTTTGTACGCATCTTTGGATAGCCAAATTGATAATTCCTTCTTGCCTGGCCTTCTTTGAGCAGCAACTAGAGTAGTTGGAACATGCTAGCCATGGCCCTCACTTGAGTACTCATCAATTATCCACATCATTTGTGTTGGAGCTTCAAGAGCAGATTTTGAAAGTGGGTTGTGTAGGGTAGAAACACCACCCTTTTGACGTGATAAAGCTCATGGAGTAGCAGATCCCAAGATGCAATCAGAATCAATTTGCAACTTGTATTGTCTATTCTTCCAATCTAATGAGCAATTGGTAGCACACTTAACCACGATCGACCGAGAACAGCCTCTACTACTACCTTGGACTTACTTGCCACATAAAAGGGCACTGACATCTGGTGATCCTGAATGGACATCATAATGACACATTTTCCCTCTATAGGATTATCTTCACCTGAGAAGCTTCGTAGGTCAACAGAAATGTGTACAAGTGTTGGTTGACCCAAGGCTATCCATGTGTCAAAAACGAGAGAACATTATAATCTGCACCAGAGTCAATTAAGGCAGAGACAAAGTAGGTAGTCTCATGAAGATGAAGGCACACTTGAATATTGAAAGGATCGACATATGGTTCATCAGTAGCCAACTGTATGGCCAACATAGAAGCTTTGCGACGCTCCTTGGTTTTGCGACTCTAGCTTTAGCCTCCTCTTGAGCTTGACGTTTAAGTAGGTCAAGTGCTTCTTTCCGTGTTTGTGCAGCATGCATTTGTTGAAGCATGGCTTCAGTTAATGGTTCATTGTATTTCTTGAGACGACTTCCATTAATGAAGTTAGGCATTTGCTCACCTTCTAGTGTCTCTAAACGCACTGCACCACTTGAAGTAAGCTCATTAATCACAAACGGTCCTAGGCCACGTTTCTTGAGCTTTCTCTTATGCTTCTTAAGTGTGTACAAGAGCACAAGGTCCCCTTTTTTGAATCGGCTAGTTGTTACATTTCTATCATACCATTGCTTCTGTCTCCTCTCTTGGCATACATCCCCATTACCGCCAATAAGCGGGTCTCATCAAGCTTTTCCAATTCATCAATGCGTTGTGAAAGCTCATGACCAGTCCAGTCCAATTGTTTGGCAACTCGTAGAGTAGGTACAAGAAATTCAATGGGAAGAATTGCATCTAGACCAAAAGCAAGCTCAAATGGGGTTGTGCCCACAGATGTTTTATAGGCTGTCCTATATGCCCAAAGAACTGAGTGCAACTTTTGCTCCCAATCAATCCTATGTCCCTCAACAATCTTTGTGAGTGCTGTGCGAGAATCTTGTTAGTACTCTCAGCTTGTCCATTGGTCTGGGGATGATAGGGTGCAGAACGCTTGTGAATTACCATAAATTCTTGAAGCAAAAACTCTATGACCTCATTCACAAAGTGCACACCTTGATCACTAACGATCTCAATAGGTAAGCCATAGCGTGTAAACACGTACTCATACAAGAACTTGGCTGTGGTTCTGGCATCAATTTTGACTGTAGCCTTTGCCTCTACCCATTTGGTCAAATAGTCAGTTGTTGCGACTATAATATATTCTGCATGCGTGTGACGAGTTGGAGGTTTAATGGGACCGACAAAATCAATACCCCATTTTGCAAAAGCACGTGTGCTTAACATAGGCCGCAATGGCATATTGTCCTTTGTGATGGGAGGTTTGGTCCTTTGACAATCGTCACAATGTTTCACATATTCTTCGGCATCCATTTGTAAGGTTGGCCACCAAAGCCCAGACCACCTAATCAACCTAGCTATGGTATTACCCGAAAAGTGTCCACCCCCAACACCTGCATGTGCATGAGTCAAGATTTTCAAGTAGTCACCTTCACATACACACATGCGTAAGTTGCCATCCTTGCCCCTCTTGTAGAGTTATCCCTCTATCAGCATATAGTTTGCCGCTTCAACTTTAATAGCACGCTTTCGATGTTTAGGAATTTTTTGATCCGTATGACAATGCTGAAGATAGTCCACAATATACTTACTCCAACTTGGTGTAGTTGAAATTTGGAATAATGTGACATTATGAATTGGCTGTTGAATTTGACATGAAGCACAGTTACGAACAAACTTTTCAGCATCTGCATGCATGGTAGGCCACCATTGCCCATCCTGAGATATACGTCGCACACAAGTAGTAGCTGATGCATGGATTCCACCGATACCCGCATGTGTCCATTCCAAGATTTCCTCGTATTGGTCAGGGTTAGGTATAAGTCGCAACACTCCATCATTACCCTAACGATATAATCTCCCCTGAGATTAACTTGAATGGTCGCCATAGGTCCACATTAGGACCCGCTAGTTGTATCTACCCACTTGTCAAAATTTCTAAGATGGATTCAGACCATCTAGGAACTGTCTCTACAAGGAAAAGTGTTGAATCTAACATATCATCATCCACACCCACAAGAGCTTTGCCAGAGGTGATTCGAGACAAATGATCTGCCCTAAGATGAGTTGTTCCTTTTCGAACTGCCACTTCAAAATCAAACTCAAGAAGGATGATAAATCACCTCACAATCCTTCCAGTTGCACAAGGCTTATTGACCAAATATAGCAATGCTTGATGGTCCACAAAAAATATGAATTTGTTTGGCGAAACTTTTTCACTGCATATATCATGGACAATCCTTCTCTTTATGTTGTGGTGTAATTCTTCTCAGCACTGTTCAACTGTCGACTAGCATATGAGATTGGGAAATCCTTATTATGTTCTCCCGATTGAGCCAAAATACATCCAATTGCAAAGTTTGAAGCATCAATATGGACATGAAAGATTTGGTTCCAATCTGGTGCCCGTAAGATGGGTGCAGTCACTAATGCTTGCTTCAACTTTTCAAAGGATTCCTCACACTCATCAGTCCAATTCAACTTTACAAGAAGAGCATATAATGGTCTGGCTAGGACAGCGTACATGTAGATGAATCGACGATAATAGCCACAATGTCCCATGAATGTTTGTACCCCTTTAGGGTTGATAGGCCGAGGTAATGAGACAATGACATCAATTTTATCCATATCTGTTGAAATCCCATTGCGAGAAACAATATGGCCCAAGATTTTTCCCTGTCTTATCATGAATTTGTACTTGTCAGGATTCAAGCATATACGATAAAGTTGACACTTTTGAAACACAAGTCTGAGGTGTTCTATGTGATCATCACGCTCTTGTGAGTGAACACATAAATCATCCATGAAGATCTCAAGAAATTGCCTAAGGTACTCCTTGAATACATGACTCATTAACCACTGAAAGGTTGCTGGTGCATTTGTTAGACCAAATGGCATAACACGATAGGCAAAGATGCCATCTTCAGTAGCAAAGGCTGTCTTGTGTTGATCCTTTGGAGGATCAATTGACACTTGATTGTAACCGGAGAATCCATCCAAGAAACTATATGCCTTTTTCCCTGCAACTCGTTCCAGAACATGATCCGTGATTGGAAGTGGGTAATGATCACGTACAGTAGCTGCATTTACCTTCTTGAGGTTTACACATACTCGTCCTAGTAGCCCTTCCACACTTGGCCCTAAATGACCAAAACGTGACCAAAAACCCTAAACGCCCTACCATACAAGTTGGAACTCTTAAGAGCCCACATAAATCTACTCCCATGTGTATTATCATTTGCGTAGTGCATACAGCAAACACTCGGGCTCTGGGTCGGGCTCTAGATCGTCGAAGATACCCACACGTGCGTCAGGGAAGATATTGGAACAAGGAGTAAGAGTTGTTTTCTGCATTTAGGCATGGATCTAGTTGATTGACCTTGCTGGTCCTCCAACGGCGAGTCTATGGCTCTTTTATATGGATCTGTTGGTTGATCTTGCTGGTCAGGGAAGATATTGGAACAAGGAGTAAGAGTTGTTTTCTGCATTTAGGCATGGATCTAGTTGATTGACCTTGCTGGTCCTCAAAACGGATGAGTCTATGGCTCTTTTATATGGATCTGTTGTGGTTGATCTTGCTGATCTTCAACGGAGATTCCATTTTGATTTTTTATAAGTAAAAATATTGCTGGCGGTTTTACTATGAGCTAGGAACTATCGAAAAGGCCAATGATGCCATAGGTACACCGATGAAGGAAAATTTGAAATTAGGATTCAACCAAATATTTTGGAGGATTATGATCAGTGACACTATGGTTTCATTAAATGATTATTTTAAAGACAGCTGATTCTGTGAAAAAAGGCAATTTCATATTGGGTGTGTAAGTGGTGTGACTAGTTTTAAGTTTGCATGAATATCAAGCTAGGGGGCCTGGGAACTCTTTTCCCTGGTACCCGAGACAAAACCTAACCAAATTCTTAAATGGATCCCATCACTACAGTGGTTGGGCGGTTGGCTAACCCACGGGACCGAAGGCTGGACTGATGGGTCCCTGAATTGAGACTCAATTCTGTTATGGTACGATAGATGAAGTAAATCTTGGATAAAAATTGTTCTATGGAAAAGAATTGACGGCTGTGCCTCTCAATGAGGAAAAAAGCATTGGTCTCTATGATCCAAGTGCAATCTTTTCCTTGATCTGACTATGGGACTTACGGGTTCGGTCAGATCAGTTCAGTTAGTTAAGGCTTTTGACTACATTAGAGTAAAATTATCCTGGAGGAATTGTTCATGCTTTTCGGGTAAGGGAAGTTTTTTCGGGTTCGGTTTTGGAAGAACCGATGGATTAGTCTCTTGTCCGGATATCTGTGGGGCCGCGAGTGAGGGACCTTGCCCTGTGCAAGAAGTGCTACTTTTGCTGTTAGCACCCCCCTGAATTCGTTACGCGGTGGGGACAGGGATCTTTCAAGCTCTTTTTCTTGCCCACAATGAAACCCAACATCTTCACAGGAGAGTTGCATATACATAGGCTGAATGCACCCACCATCAGCTCTCCTTTAGCAAGTCCCAAGTGGCCAAAACGACCTTCCTCTAGAACAATACCTAGCTGCAAGCCACAGAAGCCCAAGGACTCTAGCCTCCACCCCCACCCTCCGGTAGTGTAATTGAGAGAAAGGTCGATGCCCTCATGGACTCAGCCACACTGAGTTGCCGCACCTCGCCAACCCCCCACAAAACTCCCACTAGCTCCTCGACCTCCAATACCGTGCCCTCCGCCTCAATATGCTCCAACATAATATTTTCCTCAACAACCCCATCTCCCCCACCATGCTCTTTGATCTCCTCCATAAACTTCTCTCCAACTCCATACCCATTCTAGTCACCCTTTTCTTCCAAACACAAATCTCCTTCTCTAACCCTGCATCCCTTTTCACACTTCCCATCCACTCCCTTACCGCAAACCTCATCAACTGGGCAAATCTTATGTGGTATGGGCATGCCCCACTGACTTATAATGATGCCACCATTGACCTTTCTATTCCCCATAGCCTCTTCCCATACTCTTATCCTGCCTCCAAATCCATAGTATCCCTCCACTTCCTCGAGCACCAAGGGTGGGAAACAGTCTACTGGGAATAGAAATCTCTTTGTTGATGGGAGCTCCTACCTTACTCCCCCTATGGGCTTTTAGTACTTTACCGCAAATGCTACTTTTAGCTATGCAAGTCCTCCTTGCCAACCATCGGGATCATGCAATTCGATGATTCCCACATGGCCTATCCTTTCGACATCTCCCTCGACAAGGCAGAGCAAGCGTGGGCCTTCTTCTACTCCAAATGTCCCAGCTACACCAAAACGACAAATGACAATGACAACGATGATGGTGGGGACAGCACCAACAAGCCTCCAAATGATCCCCCCTCCCAATTTCCTCCTCATCACCCTCTGCCCCCACCACATCACCAATCCTCACTAGGCTTGAGCTCTCAACCCCCACCCCACCCTCGTACCCACCACCACTCCTCGACATCCCCCACCTCTTCAACCACCACCATACCCCTTTTTCCCTCACCATCCTTAACACCACCTCCCATTCCCTCTCCACCTCCACCACTCATCCCATCCAACCCTCCATCTCCACCTGGGTCTCCCCAAGAACCTCACCGATATACCCTCAACATCAACAAGGCCACAACTTTTCCTCGATGCCACCCTCGCCTTTGACTCGCCTTTGATACCTCTCCTCCTTTAGTTGCTCCTCCACCTATGTCACCATTCTGCTAACCTCCCTTCCCCCACACCCTTGGAGGAAGGCGAGTCTCCCCCCCTAACAGGCACACAAAGAAGTAGATCCGGCAAACCCTCTAGATCGCACGGAGTTTAAGCAAGCCATCAATATACTGCTCGGCCACCAACTCCATGAGAAGTAGATTTGCCACTCAACCCGCTTAACTAGCATGACTCTCTAGATCGAACGGAGTTCAAGCAGGCCATCAGTATCCTACTCAGCCCACCAACTCCATGAAGAAGTAGATCCTCCACTCAACCCACCTAACTGGCACGACCCTCTCGATCACATGGAGTTTGAGCAGGCCATCAATCTCCTGCTCGGCCACCTAATAGCCTGTGTTAGAAAATATGCGATCTAGCATCCATTCTTAGTGTGATTTCCTTAGTGATACCATAGAGTGTCTTGTTCTACGGTTAGAAGGCTCATTTACTATAGTAATTGTATAGGTCTAGCAGACACTTTTCTGTGATTGAGGCATCACCTTTTAGGTGTGTTTGGTGAGAAATCTAAGGGACGTGGAGAGATTCATGGTCCCTAGTAGGCACCTCCTTCTCTCTTGAGCCTATATACAGGATATACTACTCACACTTTAGAGCTAACTAGAGAGCTAAGTGGAGAATGTAATGCCCATGCTTTGTGTACTTTCTTAGTGATCAATATACTAAGTGGTCCTTTGTGGAAATAGTCTCCTCTTTGTCATTTTCATTAGCATGTGTTTATGTGATGCTTTGTGGTGACCTTGAGTATATTCTATTGCTCATTGGTTAGATATCATTCTTATCTAAGTGGTGGCATGTGTTGCTCTCGTGGTGTGAGTTTGCTTATGTGATAATCATTTCCATTGTGTGATCCATTCAATCATTGTCAAGCTTAAGCTCACACCACCATGACTTTTAACACCTAGTGCTCCTTTAGTTTGTGCTCGAAATTCTCTTGGGCATCTCTAAGTAAGGCCTTTGCAGATTCCAAAATCTTAATCTCTTTTCTAGCATTGGGATGCTCACCAATTTCCTTTGGGGACACTCAACTTCCCAAGGCTATTACTATGTCGAGATGCTCTCGTGGTGCTGGATTGGGATGTTCACCCTACTACCCTTTGGGTTCACTCGCTTTTCTAGGGCCGTCTCTTTAGGATATTGCCGTGTCATGATGCAACCAGCTAGATCCTATTGACCCTATCTCTATAGTCCCTTGGATAAGGACTAGTGATTCACCCTTGACTACCTGCTTTGGTCGCCTTCTCCTAACTTTTTTAGAGGTAGAGGTGGTAATTAGTGAACATCCACCTTGTTTGTGTTCCAACTAGTGAGCATGGGCTTTTGTAGCACCACTATTAATCCAGGTTGTATACTTATCAAAGGAAAGGCTTATTTGAAAGTTGCTGCTTCCCTGCTTAACTTGTATGGATAATCCTATTGAGACAGTCTACCCCACACTTCTTACAGGTGAATATGGAGTCGTTGTTGCTTTGTTGAGGAGCAAGAGAAACCATTTTGAGTGGGCACCCCAGTACTCGATGGGGTCCTTAATAATACTAACATTGGATTGGGGTCCTCCAAGCTGTTGTATTCATTTATCGCCCCTTCTTTCATTGGATATATGTTTGAAATAAAAACATTGGCATATATGTTTGCAATAGGAGAATTGGCATATATGTTTGAAATATGAGCATTGGCATAACTCCTTGCATATGTTAAAGTCCAGCAAAATATCATATGGCTCCTCATAATAGTCATTGACATAGCTCCTTGCATATGTAAAAGTCATTGACATGGCTCCTCTCATAATAGTCATTGGCATAGCTTCTTGCATACATAAAAGTGCTTGGGCTTGTTTCATTCACTCCTTCTTCAAAATGGGGTAGGTTTTTGAGTTTATTTGGAAAGTTTTCATAGTCAATGAGTTTCTTCTCTTTGGGAGGAAGAGCCAATTTGAGCATGAGATCGACCGTTGTCTCCTATAACAAGGGAGGTAGCTTACGAAGCTATCATCTGAACCACTTTCATCGATGGTCATGACATCATTATCTTTGACACTATTCATGCATTGCATTTCCTTGTGCTCTTTGAGGTTTTCTTATTGTGGACCTTTGGTTCCAATCCTTTGCCATTTTAGGATCTACTATAGTCTTTGGGCCCTACACCTTAGGTTCTTTGGCTATTGGCTTTAAGGTTGAAGCATGAGCTTTCTGCTTGTGCCCTTATATGTTTCTTTGGAAACTCGCTTTGAGGTTGAAATGTAAACTTTGTGCTTGTTAACTGCCTTGTATGTTTCTTTGAAAATTGTCCTCCTTGTATGCTTACAACTTAAGGCTTTCAAGAAGTGGTTGATGCTCCTTGGGGTGATTGTCACTCTATTGGGACAATCCTTGAAAGCATGTTTGAATCTACACTTGTAACGTGCGCCTACGTATATGGAATGACATTGGGTTTTGGCTCTAGACTCAAGGATGGAGTAAGGATACTTGGTGTTATGGCTCTATGAAAACACTTAGCAACACAGTGCAGAGCCTTGCAATGGAAACATTGAAGAGGTGGCCTATGTGACATCTTAAAGTTTCTCACCCTTTGTTGCATAATAGCTTGAAACAAGGAGACATAGTCAATGGATGGGGGTTACTGTAGATATATCTATATGAATCATATTACTAATATGAATCATATTTCTCATATTGTTCTGGTCTCTCACAGTTTACTAGTGGAAAAGGCACCATGTACTGTTGTATGGGTTCTTAAGGATACCTTACCCTAACGTGTCATGGGAAGTTGCCTATCCATCAAGCTCAAGCATGGCTCAAGAGCTCCACCGTAGCCACTCATCACCACTCATGTAATAACAAATATGGGCTTGATACTAATTAGACTAATTATTAGAATTATTATGGATGTGAGTATGAGTGGAGTGAATCATTGTAAATACCATGTGTATGAATTATAGAGTGGTTTGAGAGTGAAATATTATTGCATTGTATTGGGAAGATAGAAATGAGTCATGTATTTAGGGTGGGCCAAATGTCTACATGGACTCAATAAGATACTTAAATAATATGGAGACCACATGCCAAGCACATGAAGGCCATGTGGAGAAGTGTGGGATCAAGAGGAATCCTTCTAGAAATCCTAAGTGGAATATGGAGGATGTTGACATGTGGAAAAGAGAGAGTCCCTATGGGCTCCATGTGAGAGTCCCTATGGGCTCCATGTGAGAGGACTCTTGACTTTTTCAATTTTAAAAGATTGATGAGCATCTTTAGATGGGACACTTGTCAAAATGTGCCCAAAAGAGCAATTGATGGTGACCCACGTCCTAATGTCACCAGGGGGTGAAGGAATCTACTGTCTAGGGTAACAAGGTGAGAGTTTCTCTATAAAAGAGGCCTCTCTCCTCCCTCTCAAGCACCTCATTTTTTTTCTCCTTGTAGCTATACTGTAGCCTTGTATCCAGCTCCTCCTATTCTTTTCCATCTCCCTTAAGCAAGAGGCTCTCCTACTCTTGTAGTCCACTCTAATTGGAAGTCTCTTTTGCTTCATAAATCAAGCTTTTGCTTCCTTTCTCTATCTTTTCCCTCTTCACTTCAGAGCTTAGTGTGTCCACATGAGTAGCTTGCTTCCAGATCTGTTATGAGAGGATCCTCTACTCCCTTGGGTGACCTCAACCCACCATGCATCTTGGAAATTACTTTTCTAGTAAAGGAAATCGTTGCCTCTCCCCACAGTTTGCAGGCAGGTATAGACAATTTTGGTATTGTTCACTAAAACAATCATAACTTTGTGCTCGCTTCTCTGTTTTTATGAAACTTATATCAAAATCTTTATTTTTTCAAGCTCTATCCACACTGATTTTTTTGAGACTTCGTTTTTAGTAGCACAGAAAAAGTTATAGTTATCTGATCAGAGAAGATTATTCACTTTGGAAAGTTTTATTGGTTTCTTTTCTTATTTTTTGGAAAATGATGCAGCCCAACCATCCGATCCGTCCAAATGAGCCGTATCAATCTACCCCTTTCACTTCAATTCACATTGTATTGAGCCAAAAGATTTTCTTTCAGCACTTGCCCTCACTTTTGGAGCTAATCGCTTGGCTCAAATTAAGCTTTCCTATTTCTGCTTATAGACTACAATCTCACCTTCGATGTCTATGTATTTGTTTTGATCTAGGGAGATAGTGAGTGAGAGTTTGTTCCTGTTGCTTTCTTTGACACCAAGACCGCCTCCCCTTCTTTAACCTTTGGGTTTGAGACATGACCAAAGTTAAACCCCCAACTTTCTGTCACATCTTTTGGTGGAGATGACGGGCAGGTTTTGCTTAGAATCCTTCTATCATAACCTCACAATCCCACTTGATTGAAAGAAGGGAAGATCATCTTTGAAAGAAACATTTTCTGCCTTTTACTTATCTTTTGGTGCAAGATGTTCAACATTCCAGTGTTCCATGGATTGGAAGGAGAAGACCCCGGGAGTTATCTTCGAGAGTTCAACTTAGCATGCTGCTTATTCACGGGTTGGTCTACGAAGGAGTGGACTAAAATTCTTTCAGACTTCTTGGAGAGGGAGTGGCCTTAACTTGGCATGAGGCTTTGCTAGAAGATACCAAGAGTGATTGGGATAACTTTATTGGGGTAATGAAGGAGAGATTTGGGACAGTGGAGTTGCCAAATGCTTTACTATTGTAGCTGGATTAGATTAAGGAAGGAGAGTTAGTTTCTACCTTCTTAGTGAGGCATGAGACCTTGTTCATTAAGTATCAATAGGTTGCTTTACGTGTTGTTGCTTCTTCTTCATCATCTTCTACAAGGGACTCTAAAAATTCTTTGGCAATGGAGCACCTTAAAATGAGCAAGTTTGTCATGGCTTTGGATCCTGGCTTGCGTGGAAAAGTTCTTAGCAAGAATCCTAGTAATTTCAAAGAGGCATTTCACATTGCTTTGAAAAAGGAGGCTGCAATTGAGGCTAGGTTCCAACCTTTTGCAAGTGTGTTTTGCAAGTGTGTTTTGCAAGTGTGCCAACTCCACTACCTCGGGTAGAGGTAGCCTCAACATCTCAAGTACCAGCTTCGTCTCACTGGATCACATTATTGCATGACAGAATTTGCTGATTTGAAGTTGCACTTAGTCAAATGCAAGGGCACTGTATTGAGGATAAGCCTAGGGATAAAAGCAATGTTATGTGCTATGAATTTCAAGAAGAGGGACACTATCATCTTGAATGTCCAGAATGGAGAAAAAGAGAGGATAAAAGTGTAGCACTTCTAGAAGACATATGTTAAGAAGAATAAGAAACCTTGATGCCATTGATGGCAAGAAGGAATCGTCGTAGAACTAGGAGTGTTGAAGAAGAAGAAGAAGAAGGAATCGTCGTAGAACTAGGAGTGTTGAAGAAGAAGAAGAAGAAGAGAAAGAGGAGAAACAAAAGAAGAAGAAAAAGTCATCTAGGTGGAAAATTGGACAATCGGATTTTCCTCTTGGACAAGGATCTCTTAGTTATGACCTTTTAACAGACCTTAGGGAGAAAACTGCACAAATCACATTTGGGCAATTTTTGGCACTCTCTCCAAAACTCAAGAAGGAATGGGGTAAGTTAGCCAGCACAAGAGAGTCCAATAAAAAGAAGAAGAAGGATAATGGGATCCCTATGGCTCAAAAGGTAGACATAGATATGGGGGATGATGATTGATGTCATCATTAATGGGCAAACAATTTCTAATGCATACATTGATGAAGGTGCATCAATAAATGTCATGAGTGAAAAAACAATGAAAGATGCTGATTTGAAGTTGTCTTCTGGTAACCCTCCCTATCACATCAAACTTGTTGATAATACTAGGATGAAAATGCTAGGAGTGGTAAAGAATGTGGCAGTGGATGTATGTGGTATCTCTGTACCTATAACTTTTCAAGTTATTCCTACAAAGCCAGATGCTAGGGCTTACCCATTGATCTTGGAAAGGCCATGGCTTCACCATGTGAGAGCAATTCAGAAGTGGAAGACAGAAAATAAGAAGGTTCGCTATAACATCAAGAGTCACCACAATAAAGTGATAAGAGATGAATCTTCAACTTCTGAGAGTTCAGAGTCAGAGTCATCTGATGAGGAGGAGACAGTGGCAGCTCCGAGGCGTCCATCTCAGAAGGAGAAGTGGAAGGAGTTGTGTTTGGCCTCTGTCTAGGCATCAGGGGAACACTAAAGGAGAGGGAACCTTGGTGGAAGAAGCTTCTTCAATCATGCCCAAGAAAGAGGAACTTCGCCAATCTTCGCCAACAAAATGAGATTCTTCTTGATGAGTCCATAATAGGTACATTGAGAGGGAGAATTACTTGAAAATGTTGGATGGTTTTCCTAACCTTTTTACAAACAACTATTCACAGGTACACCAAGTTACCTTAGTAGAGCACAAAATTGATCTCAAACCCCAAAGCAAGCCAGTGGTGCAACGGCTAAGGCGATTGGGAGTGGTGCAAGAAGAGGTGCTCAAGAAAGAGGTAAATAGCTTAATTCAAGCTGGTTTTATTTTTCTAGTAGAAAATTCAAAGTGGATTTATCCAATGGTGGTCACTCCAAAGAAGGGTGTGGAAAATGGCGTGTTTGTGTGGATTTTCGCCCTTTAAATGCATGTACAAAGAGGGATTATTTTCCTCTACCCTTTCACGATGAGATCTTGGACCAAGTTTGCAGACCATGAATTGTATTCAGTGTGTGATGGATACTTTCAAATTTGGATACTTTCAAATTCAGTGTGTGATGGATACTTTCAAATTTGGATTTGTGATGAGGAAGATCAAAGGAAGACCTCATTTGTTACTCCCTAGGGAGTGTATGCCTATAGGGTGATGCCATTTGGCTTAACCAATGCACCAATAACTTTTCAACGGTTTCATGAGTCAGGTATTTGCACCTTACTTATAAGAGTCTTTTTGGATGATTTTTGCATTTATTCAAGCCGTGTGGATCACTTGGAGAAGTTGAGGATGGCTCAAAAAGTGTTGATGATGCAAAGGGTTGTCTTAATCCTAGAAAATGCCGCTTGGCATGAAAGAAGGTAGTTCTTTTGGGACATGTTATCTCGGAGGAAGACATAGAGATGGACCCTGAGAAGGTACAAGCAATTATGGACCTTCCAATGTAAGGGAGGTAAGGAGTATTTTGGGTAAAACAAAGTATTATCAATGCTTTTTTGACATATTTTCTGAGAAGATGTATCCTATAAATTGGTGACAAAGAAAAATGTTTCCTTCCAATGGGGACTAGAGCAAAATCAAGCCTTTTGTTTGCTTAAGGAATACATGAGTCAAGGTCCAATTATGCAGCCTCCTAGATGGGGGGATGACTTTTTGTGAATCCAAGTGTGTCATCACATTCAGTGGGTACTATACTCTTGCAAAAGGGTGATCAAAGATAGATGAAACCAGTATATTATGCAAGTCGACAATTCACTGATGCCGAGGAGAGATATGGTGAAATGGAGAAATGAGGTTTGTCTTTGGTCTTTGCAGTGAAGAAGTTGAGGTCATACTTGTTGCCTCGCCCTTTTTTCTTTCTTACATCTCAGCATTCTTTAGAATTCCTCGTTTATAAACCCAATCCTGCAAGAAAGTTTGCAAAGTGGCTTTGTGAGCTTCAAGAATTCTCTTTCACTTTTACTACAGAAAGTACTACTAGAGCCTCTCTTGCAGATTTTCTTATAGGTAGGGAAGAAGAAGAAGAAGGAACCAGGACAAAGGAAGAAGTATGTTATGATTTGGAGACTCCACCAACCGCTTTCACTTTGCATTTTGATGGAGCCTTTAGCCCTTCCAAGCAATGTGGGGCTAGGGGGATAGTCTTATTTGATCCAAAAGGAAAAGAGGTATGGGCCAAGGGTAGGGAATTTCCAAAAGCTATATCAAATAATGTGGCTAAGTACAATGCCTTGATTTTTGGATTAGAAGATTGCCTAAAGGATGGGGTGAAAAAGGTAGAGGTTAAAGGGGATTCTCAACTAGTCATTAGGCAAATGAAAGGAAAATACAAAGCAAGAAGTCTGAATCTGCAAGATTTATATAAAAGAGCAATGGAGTTAAAAGAAGTTTTTGAGTTTTGCAAATTTGTGCATATTCAAAGGATAATCAAAAGGTAGATGAATTGGCTACTAAAGCTTTGGCTTCTTTCAACAAAGAAGCTACTCTTGCATTGTGATGATGAACACAGGTTGGCCAAAGCTCCAAGATGTTTAACAATACTTGGATAAAGGATACTTCCCTCATGGATTGACCCCTCAATAGAAGAAAAAACTTACAAGGAAAGGTCATCCTTACACAATCCTGGTGACATTCTAAGCAAGGTAAGGATAAGGTCCTTTTAGGAGGGTGGTGAGCTTGGAAGATTCTAAAAGGATTATGGAGTTATGTCATGAATGTTCACGTCACTTTGCTTTAGCTAGCACTACTCGGAAGATCCTCATTAGCACAAGTTATTATTGGCCTCGACTCAACAAAGATGTCCATGAATGGTGTCGAAGTTGTGAGGTGTGTCAGGCATATGGGCGCAAGCAATTGGTTCCTAGACCCCATTCCAGCATATGTTCCATTTGAAAGATGGGGATTGGATTTTGTAGGTCCACTTCCTCGCTCCTCACATGGGAAGTATTATATATTGGTTGTCACCAAGTATGTAACTATATGGGTAGAAGCAAAGGCCACGGTCAACAATAAGGCAACAACTGTGGCATCATTTCTCAAGTACATATGTGCCCGATTTGGGTGCCCATTGGAAATCCTTATAGATGGAGGGAGATCTTTTAGGAATGACTTGATTGAATTTTTGGTGCACAAATTAAAAATAAATCATGTCATGTCAACCCCCTATTATCCTCAATGCAATGGTTTAGTTGAAAAGACTAATGGTTTGCTTTGTGGGGGTCCTTGTCTAAGCTAGTGGATGCCATGAAAAGGAAGTGGGATGTGCATGTATCAAAGGTCCTATGGGCTTATAGAACTATTCATAAGCTCTCTCTTGGTTTCACACCTTTTCAGCTAGTGTACGGAGTGGAGGCCAATTTTCCAATAGAATTAGAAATCACAAGCCTTTGCACATCAGTATGAATTATAAATTCCTTGATATGGGAATAGAGTGGGTTGAGAGTGAAATATTATTGGATTGTATTGGGAAGAGAGAAATGCGTCATGTAGGATGGGCCAAATGTCTACATGGACTCAATAAGATACTTAAATAATATGGAGACCACATTCCGAGCACATGAAGGGCATATGGAGGAGTGTGGAGAAGTGTGGGATCAAGAGGAATCCTTCTAGAAATCCTAAGTGGAATATGGAGGATGTTGACATGTGGAAAAGAGAGGGTCCCTATGGGCTCCATGTTAGAGGACTCTTGACTTTTTCAATTTTAAAAAGATTCATGAGCATCTTTAGATGGGACACTTGTCAAAATGTGCCCAAAAGGACAATTGATATGGTGACCCATGTCCTTATGTCACCAGGGGTAAAGGAATCTACTGGCTGAAAATGTAACAGGGTGAGAGTTTCTCTATAAAAGAGGCCTCTCTCCTCCCTCTCAAGCACCTCATTTTTTTTCTCCTTATAACTATGCCATAGCCTTGTATCTAGCTCCTCCTATTCTTTTCCATCTCCCTTAAGCATTAGGCTCTCCTACTCTTGTAGTCTTCTCCAATTGGAAGTCTCTTTTGCTTCATAAATCAAGCCTTTGCTTCCTTTCTCTATCTTATCCCTCTTTGCTTTAGAGCTTAGTGTGTCCACATAAGTAGCTTGCTTCCAGATCTATTATGAGAGGATCCTCTACTCCCTTGGGCGACCTCAACCCACCATGCATCTTGGAAGTTACTTCTCTAGTGATTGGGGAAATCGTTGCCTCTCCCCACAGCTCCAGGAGGCGAGTATAGACAGTTTTGGAACTCTTCACTAAAACAATCATAACTTTGTGCTCGCTTCTCTATTTTTGATGAAAATCAAAATCTTTGTTTTTTCAAGCTCTATCCCTTGATGTTTTTGAGACTTGTTTTGAGTAGCACAGAAAAAGTTATAGCTGTCTAATTAGAGTAGATTATTCACTTTGGGAAGTTTTATTGGTTTCCTTTTTTTTTAATGATGTGGCCCAACCATCCGATCCATCCAAATGAGCCGTATCAATATACCCCTTTCACTTCAATTCACATTGTATTGAATCGAAAGATTTTCTTCCAGCAGCAGCAAAGACTTACCCTCACTTTTGGAGCTGATCGCTTGGCTCAAATTAATGCTTCCCCAAAGCCTTTCCTATTTCCTCTTTTGGACTACTATAATCTCACCTTCAATGTTTATGTATTTGTTTTGATCTAGGGAGATAGAGGGTGAGAGTTTGTCTTCCTGTTGCTTTCTTTGACATCGAGACTACCTCCCCCCCTTCTTCAACCTTTGGGTTTGAGATGTAACTAAAGTTAAACCCCCAACTTTGTGTCCCACTACCATTGACCAAGGTTGCATCCACCATGGTCCCCCATCCAGAGATGTACCTGGATGGCTGTCAATGATGAAGCTTTGTGTGTGCATAGGACAGAGCCCAATGACATTTGCAGGTGTTGTGCATGGGCAAGGGAAAAAGGTGTGCCCAAGTCACCTAGAGACTCTCTCTTTTTCTTTTTTTTACAGGTGTTTATTGGTCAACACCCCTAAAGAGGGTTTTGTATTGAGTGGCCCATGTGGCTAGATTTGTGAGCTTACCTTTGAGTTTATCATTGAGTGGTTGGAGAAGCTCAGCCATTTGTAGCACTAAAGATGTTAAGAAAACCCTACCCTAATGTGTCATGGGAAGTTGCCTATCTGCCAAGCTCGAGCATGGCTCAAGAGCTCCACCATAGCCCCCCCGCACTTGTTGTCACATTAAGGCAGTTACTCTAATCCAACGGGTGATGCAAGCTCTCTCACGAAGATCGTGCGGGATCTTCATGGAAGAGGATCGCATTAGTTAGCCTAATCACGAGAGAGAGAGAGAGAGAGAGAGAGAGAGAGAGAGAGAGAGAGAGAGAGAGAGAGAGAGAGAGAGAGAGAGAACAAGTGATTAGCACTAATCACTCTCAAATCCTAACCCTAAGCACACCACACATACTAGATTAGAGTTGTAAGAGAGAGGGAGAGAGAGAACACTCCACTTCTATTGTACAAATGGGAGAATAAGTTATAAACAAGAGAAACTGGCTTTTATAGTTACAAGCCTTTTCCCACTAGGTCACCCAGGAGTAAGTGACCCGCGGGGCATCCAAAACATAGTTACAACGCTTTTCTCTATGGTTTGGCCAACTGACCAAGATCCTCTTGTCTATCCTTTGAAGCTCAATACTTAGGAGTGTCTTTAGGGCATTTGCCTCATCAAATGACGAGATTTACAATATAGGCCGGGCACCCATTACATAAGTGTGCGGACATAGTTGTTGTCACAGGAATGTGTTAACCAATATGTGGTTAACATACTCCCCTTCCTAAAGTCGATCATGTGAGACCCCCGCCCCCTCCGCGGTGCCCCCTCCAAGGGTGCTGGCGGAAGAAGCAGCATCAGCCTCTCGCACGGGGCAAGGATCCACACTCGGGGCCTCGCCCACCACCACGGATATCCGGATAAGAGACTAGCCCGACGATTCCTTTAAAACCAAACCCGAAAAAACTTCCCTCGTCTAGAAGGCACGGGCAATTCCTCTAGGGAAAATCTTCTAACGGGGGGGAAATAATCTAACGAGTCAAGTCTTAACTATTTAAACTGATCCAACCGAACCTGAAGTCGCATGGTTAGATCAAGAAGAGACTTGCACTTGGTCCATAAAATCACCGCTTTTTTCCTCCTTTAACGAGGTGTAGCCCGCTGATTCCCTCCCACATAACAAGGGTCTTCCTAGGACTTAATCTAACTAACGTAACTCATTGGAACTTAATTATATCATAGGAATCCCCCAACCGGCCCATGGGTTAGCCAACCGACCACTGTATTGGTGGGATTCCTTTATAAAGATTTGGTTATGTTTTGCCCGAGAAAAGAGTTCCCAGGCCCCCTAGCCGGTGTTTCATGCAAAAATTAAGGTAGGCATACCACGTACACACCTAATATGAAATTGCCATTATAACAGATTCGGTTATCTTTAAAACAATCCTTCAATGAAAGTCATAGTATTGTTGATCATAATCCTCTAAAAATATTGAGTCCATTGTATTACAAAATATATCATGTGGACTCTCCGTTGAAGACCAGCTAGCCAAACAACGAGATCCAATATCAAAATTTGATTCACCAAAGTCATCCTTTTCAGTCCATCCGAATCACACGCATGGGTGTCCTAGCAACCGCGAGCCCGTGCATCACCTAGTCAGAACCCTCTAGGATCCTACTTAGGTGTCCTAGCACTTCACTCAGGGACCGCTTTGTCGGTCCTCGTCCATCGTACCAGAAGCGCACCATTTTAACCATACCAAGGCTGGTCAAGACCTCGGCAGGCTTTGCTAAAGCGACGTCCCTCGTCGATGACTCCCTGCCAACTGTTGTTGCAACGAGCCTCCTCCTAGTAAAACACACACCAAATGCTTCCTCCAGCATTCTGGTGTAAAACAGTCCTTTAAAAGAAAACATAGGTTCTATGCAAGTAAAATTTCTAGTTTGAGATTGGTTCCACAAAACCCTTTTTCCTTAATCCATAGAATCATTGATCTCTCATCAGGGTAATCTACCCATCATTTGACTGACTGTCCAACTAGATTCTTGGTGATTTCGATCAAGGGAAAACTAGGTTAATCCAACGGTAGTCTATTGTTTATATTTAGGAACTAGAATTGGTTAACAAAGTTTTTGCTTGATTCAGATCGAGAGATGGACAAGTAGTTTACTGGCTGTCCCTCTTACAGTCGTGTTCACCAAAATCATTCGGTTTACTTCTAACAAGGATTTTCTTCAGATAAACATCTACTGCACTTCTAACCGTAAGGAAATTCCAACTTTGTGAATTTGATTCCTTCTTAACCATAATAGATTAAGAAATGGTTTTATATGAGAATATCGAATTTTAATGAAAATACTCTTCTTCCATTTAATCAAATTTTGGGTAAATACCAATTTGGTGATTTAACCACATAAAATATCTAAAGATTTTCTTTCTACCAATTTAATTTATCAACTCTAATTCTCTAGGTGGAATTATGGTGAAAATTCCTCTTTTGTACCAAAAATTAATTCAATTCTTTCTCTACTTAAATACCATAGAAATTCTTCCTTTAACTAAATACAAAAATTAATTCAATTCTTTCTCTACTTAAATACCATAGAAATTCTTCCTTTAACTAAATACAAATATCCATTTTTTTCAATAAGCTTAAAATTTCTCTTTTTCTCATTTAATGATTAGATTCCAATTGTCATGGGAATTCCTCTTTTATCATAAAATAAATTTATCTAAAATTTCTCTTTAAACTAAATAAAAATATTCATTATTCCAAATATACCAAGAATTCCACTTTTACCATTTAAATGATTAAATTCCAAATGTCATGAAAATTTCTCTTTTATCATTTAAATTTTCTCATGCATAAAAATATATTTATCTAAAATTTCTCTTAAAATTAAATAAAAATATCCATTAATTCAAATATGTCAAGAATTCCACTTTTACCATTTAAATAATTGAATTTTAAATGTCATGGGAATTCCTCCTTTATTATTTAAATTTTCTCATGCATAAAAATAAATTTATCTAAAATTTCTCTTAAAATTAAATAAAAATATTCATTAATCAATTATACCAAAATTTCTCTTTTTTCCATTTAATTACATGGATCTCCATTATCATGGGAATGCCTCTTTTTGCATAAAAATGAAATACCAAAAATTTCTCTTTTCTTTAATTAAAATTTATGCATATATACTAAAAATTAGTTTTCCATGAATGTAATGAAAATCATTCATTTAGCATAGGAAGACTAATCCTAGAATATGGTAGGATGTCCTCTTTTCACATTATGCATAAAAATGAGTTATGTATTAATTTCTAAAAATTTTACCATAGCTTACTGTTACCATAATTATATTAGCATAAAAGCATAAAAAGGCCTTTTTCCTCAACCTCTAGCTTAACTAGCATAGAGTTTGATTATTGAATTGAGAGTTTATCAATGAGAAGCATCATTTGAGAAGATATACATAAAAAGCATCCTAATTAAGCATAAAGATTAACTTTTTGTGATTAATCATTGGAATTCTTATGGAAAGCTTAATTTGCATTGAAAAATAATTCATTTGAAATTTCTCAAGCTTGAGAGGGGTTGAGAAGTGAAATCATTGAGAATATTAATAATGAAAACCATGAAATTACTTCTTACCTCTTGATTTTGCTTGCTTCTTTATCTTAGAAGGAAGCCCCTAACCAATCAATTGGTTTAGTGTGTTGAGAAGAAGGCTCCATGGATTGTTGAAGAGAGAGAGAAGCTCCAATCTCTCCAAAAGTAGAGGATTTTTAAGGGATAATAAAAAATATACTTATTTTAATGTAATACTGACATGGTCTAGCTCACAGAGATGAGAATACAAAAGAATGAGGGTCTATTTATAGGTGAGGGAGGCCACTAACTGAGTCCAACTAAGTTCTAGAATTTTCCAGCTTCAGTTTGGACAAGATTGGACCAGTTTAGCTCCCATTTTGATCCCAGTTAGCTCCCATTTTGATCCCAGTTTGATCCAAGAGAGAGGAGAGATAAAAATATCTTAATATTTTTGAATTAAAAACCCTCCCACACATGTGAAGGAGGCGCCTACTTCAAAGGTCCCCCCTCCTTACCAAGGTGTCAAAAATTCATCATTCCTCTAAAATATCTCATTTTTTTAGTAATATCTCTTAATTTTTAACTAATAAACCTTGTACTTAGTCAACTCTTCATCTTATGTGAGCATTTACTCATTTTTGGGTATTTTCTTTTATTCATTGGATTTATCTCATCCCAACACTTGGATTAATCCTATTGGCCCATTGGAACCTTAATTGGACCATAATCCAAAAAAATTTAAAAATCTTGACCCTTAGGCTAAGGTCTTTTAAATTATTTTTAATTGATTCCTAATGCACCTTGGAGAATTTATTTTGAATTTTTGTTTCAAGGAAATATATTTTTGATATTTGTAGAATTTTTATATCCAAAAATATCTCAATATTGAATTACCACTCTCTAGAATTTTTCTTCTCTCTAGACAAAAACAAGGAAAAATAATATTTTCTTTGTATTCTGAAATAGGCAATGATTACAAGGGATTGAGGTAAAAGCTTATTTATTATTCAGGCTGAGGAGGAATCTTACAGATCGTGCCTCATGATTGGTGAGGGGTTTTCGATGCACACAGGAGGGAAGTGTTGCACTTGATTGGTTCTCTTGTCTCTCTAGAAATGAGAGGGGGTGGGGGAGTTAGTGAGATGGAAAGAAGTTAGTGAAATACTGGTGATTAAGTATCCATCTATGATGAGCTCTTATGAGTTTGCTTTTTTATATGTGCCCAATAGTACTCTTTATATTATTTCTTGTGTTTTTTTTAAATTGCCTTTGTGGCGAGAAATCCTCATTAGAGGAGTCATAGAACTTCAATGAGTAGACTAGCATGGAATACTTAATGCCCAGTATCCCAATAGTTGGTGGTATGATTAAAGAGGAGTTAGTAAAACAATGGGGGGTTAGTAAGAAAGTGGCGAGGGTTGGATTCCAGAGGGACAAGGAGGCAACATGCATGGAGAATGCTTGTGCTCCGAGATGCTGTATGTCAATAGCGATGTTCATGAAGCTCTAGTATCTTTTTCAAGACACCGTGATGGGTATCTTGGCTCCCATGGATGGTGAGTCAGCAGGTTGTGATGTTCTATCTTTTTCTTTTTATGCTTTGTCTTCTTCTATCATTGGAGCTCTGGGATCCTGCGTTGATAGGAGTTGTAGTCAATGTCGAGGATTAAGGGTAGGATTTATTAGGCATGAAACACCGTTATTCGAGTGAAGGAGGGGTGATTAAGAAGATCCATGCAATGGGTCATACCATTGACCATGCTTCCACCCACCATGTACCTAGATGGCTGTCTTCGATGATGAAGCTTTATGCGGTGTGTGCACATAGGATAGAGCCCAGTGAGATTTGCAAGTGTTGTTCTAGGGCGAGGGCAAAAGTTATGCCCGTGGTCCTAATCACCTAGAGACTCTCTTTTTTTTATTTTTTAACAGGTGTTTATTGGTCAGCACCCTAAAGAGGGTTTTGTACTGAGTGGCCCATGTGGCTAGATTTGTAAGCTTACCTTTGAGTTTATCATTGAGTGGTTGTAGAAGCTCAGTCATTTGTAGCACTTCTGCTTGGTTTGGTGTGACAAAGTCGAGTGGTAGGGTGGAGCTTCGTGAAGGAGGCTCCATTGGGAACAAGGGGTGGGCAAATTCAGCTTTTTGAGTGCCCATGGGTTGGGTGTGGGCAAGTCCGTAGGAGTTTGTCGAGAAGGAGGGGGCTTTCCTGCCCGTTGGGCACCAAACCATCTTCATCGATTGGACAGGGTACTAACTTGGGTGGTGTGGTTTGGGCAACTTGCTAAGGGTTTTTCTTTAAGAGCCAAATGATAAACTTGCCATCATTGAAGCCTTAGTCATCTAAGAGATGTTTAGGCTCCCAACATTGCTGACGAGTGATGAAGGTCCGTGGTTGTCAAGGCTTCTTGTCTTTGGGTCCATGAGGTTTTGAACGATGAGGAGGTGGTCAATGCTGAGGAGAGGCTTTGGATTGTGGCTTTGGGAGCCATAGGTATGTGTTACCTTCATGGAAGCCATAGGTATGTGTTACCTTCATGGAAGCCTTCAGCTTTGATCCCATCGATAGGTACATCATTGTTGGTTTCACTGTGCTTGGGGTTGCTAAACCCTTGGTTCTGGGACCTTTTGTCGCAGTTTCTTGGGGAGTTGTTGTGGTGGGAATGAGCACAAGTAGCATGCTTGGGTAGAGGCAAGTGTTTCCTTCATAGTAGCCTTGTTCTTGTAAGAGGTGGTCACGGACAAGCCAATGTTAAAGCTTTATCTTAGGGTTGGTGGTTGTTGGCTTAGTTGGCTTTTTACGCTTGGGTTTTAGAGATGGCCATCTGGGGATCCATAGTTCTATGTAGCCATCGTAGAATCTCTGAGCGGTAAGTAGATTCTTGGGCACCCACCATTGATTGTTGTCATGATAAAGATATGAGGTCAGGGTGCTTGCAGTGTGGGTGGACGAGGTTGTAGAGTTGAGGGGCAATGTCAACAAGATGAGGCTTGATTGTCATTGGTGGGTGGTGTTGATAGTGGCCGATCGACCGGCTTTGGTGAGGCATGGGGTGGGGGAATAGGGGAGATTTTTGATGATGAGGAGGGGGCGTGAGGGGGAAGGGCAGTCGAGGGTGAGGCTATGTGGATGATTTCCTCTTAGGGACATAAGAGGACAATGGTCTTTTTGTCGTTGATTTCCATGGTGGCCGTTTCTTCATGCCAATTAATTTGTCAGTGAGTGGCATTAATCCACTCTTTTCCAATAATAATTCAGCCTTGGAGTGCCCTTGCATTAATGACATGAAATCTTCACTCCATGTAAGATTCCTCCCCAGCCTCTCAAGATGTCCAGCATCTTCCCCTGTAATCAAATCCCTCTTCAAAAATATAAAAGATCTTGTTTCTACCAGTTTTGGCCTAGAGAGAGAAAATCTTCTAGAGAGTGGTAATTCAACTTTTAAATTAGAAAAATATCTCATCTTATTAAAATAAGTTCCCGTGAAATAGAAGTTCAAAAAGATTTTCAGAAGGTGTATTAAAAATTAAGTATAATCTGTTCAAGAAGCATTATCCTGTGGGGGGTGAAGATTTTTACGAAATTTTAAATTGAGGTTCCTATGGACCAATAAGATTCATCCAAATGTAGGGAGGAGATAAATGAAGAAATAAAACAAAAATCTCCCAAAAATGAGTAAATACTCACATAAGATGAAGAGTTGACTAAGGACAAGGTTAATAGTTAAAAAAGAGAGATATTTAGGTGAAATGATGCATTTTTGACACCTCTGCATGGGGAAATTTCCCTCATGAAGGAGGCGCCTATTTCACATGCTTGAATGAGTTTTAAACTCCTAAATAATGGGATATTTTTATCTCTCCTCTCTCCTGTTTCAACTAGATCCAAAAAGTGAGCAAAACTGACCTAAAAATTGTCAAAAATTGACCAAACTGATCTGGAAAATTCTAGAATCAATTGGCTTGGTTAAAAGCTCACTTTTTCTTATAAATAGAAGCCTTTTCCTTTTTTGAAACTTAATAGTGTTTTGCACTGTTACCCTGCCTCTCCCAAGTGCCAGAAAACTGTGAATTTCATCATAGTTCATTAGTTTTTTGACCTTCCCTCTTCCAAAAGATTGGTGGCCACTCTTGTCTCAAACAAGAGTTGATCCCTCAAACCATCAAGCCAAAGGAAGGCTCTCAAATTCATTAGTAATTTGGAGATTCTTCTCTTTACCATTCATTTTATGGTTTTTTATGGGTTTTTATGATTTTTATCTTCTCTTCATTGCAAATGATGTTATGCCTCATTGCAAAAGGCATTCCCCTCTCTTCTCTAGTAAATCCAACCATTCTTTATCCTAGGTGAATGATTAATGAATAAAATCAAGTTTATTCATAAGGTTCTCTTAATAAATAAGTAGAAAAATGTTACTTTAGAATGATTTAAAAACTCTTCATGCATTTCTAATTAATTTTAGAGACTTAAAATTGAAAAATGGTCAGCCATACAAAGGAGGTTATGGCAAAATTTTTCAAAAAAATTTGAAACAAGTATTATCTTTCATTATTCTAAAAGAGTAATCCTTATGATTTCTATATTCTAAAGTGTCATTTTCATGCATAGAAGATGCATTTTGATTATTTATATAAAAGAAATTTAGTTTTATTATAAAAGTATTACTTTCATTATTATTGATTTTTATGCATAAAAGTATGCATAAAAGATTATTATTTTTATTAAAAAAGTGTTACTTTTATCATATTTGATTTTCATTTATAGAAGTATGCATAAAAGATTTTTTTTTATTATAAAAGTGTTACTTTTATCATATTTAATTTTTATGCATAGAAGTATGCATAAAAGATTATTTTTTTATGATAAAAGTGTTACTTTTATCATATTTGATTTTCATGCATAGAAGTATGCATAAAAGATTTTTTTTAATTATAAAAGTGTTACTTTTATCATATTTGATTTTTATGCATAAAAGTATGCATAAAAGATTAATTTTTTTATAAAAGTGTTACTTTTATCATAATTGATTTTCATGCATAGAAGTATGCATAAAAGATTATTTTTTTTAATAAAAGTGTTACTTTTATCATAATTGATTTTCATGCATAAAAGTATGCATAAAAGATTATTTTTTTATTATAAAAGTGTTACTTTTATCATAATTGATTTTCAATGCATAAAAGTATGCATAAAAGATTTTTTTATATTAAAAGTGTGATTTTCATCATAAATGGTTTTTATGCATAAACATATGCATAAAAGAAATTCTTCATGTTAAAAGAGTGATTTTCATCATAAATGAATTTTTTTATGTTGATGATAAAAGTGTGACTTTCATCAGAATCGGATTTTATGCATAATTAGATGCATATAGAATCTTTATAAGTAAATAAGGATTTTTCTTAATCCTCTATTTAATTTTCACAAAAATTAGAAAAATGAATAAGTAGATAATCTGTGAGAAGAAAACCTACCATTTCATATTCACTAAGATGGTAGAGAAAATTCAATTAAACTATCGAAGTGGGAGATTGAGATAAATGATTATTTTATTTCTCATAAGAAATTCATGTTTTAGAAATCTGTAAGCAAATATTCCGTCAAACGAAATTTAGAAAAAGAGAAATTAAAATAGTACCTTATGAGAAAGATAGTTTAGGAAGAACCTTTCCAGACCTAAACTCTGATTCTGACTATTGACCAAGACCTAATTCCTTCGTCAATGACGATGTGCTCAGTTCAGGAAAAATGCACTCAAAACACCCACCGAATCTGAAACTAAGTTAAGACTTTTGATTTTGATCTAAGGATCAAGTTGGCAGAATTCGAGAAATTCTGTTTGGAATTCAGACCCGGATCTAGAAGTATTGAGATACGGATTTAAGATTTATTCATGGTATTCAAACAAAATCAAAACTGAAAACTTGCATAGAAACCATGTTTTCTTAAAGGACTGTCTTACACCAGAATGCTGGAGGGAGCATTTGGCATATATGTTTATCTAAGGGAAGTTCGGTTGCAACAGCTGGCGGGGAGAGTTCGAGGGACAGTTCACGCGGCAAAGCCTGCCAAGGTCTTGACCAACCTCGGTATGGTTAAAATGGTGCGTTTTCGGTACGATGGGCGAGGGCCGACGAAGTGATCCCTGAGTGAAGTGCCAGGACACCTAAGGAGGATCCTGGAGGGTTCAGACCAAGTGATGCACGGGCTCACGGTGCCGAGGACACCCATACGTATGTCAAGGAAGATATTGTATGACATACCAATGTTATTGTAATCTATCACTGGACCTCGTTGTTGACTCGCTGGTCTCAACGGAGAGTCCATAGTGATACTGTTTTGTGAGAAACAAATACTCAATGGAAATTTTGAAGTATGTCATGTGTAACCAGTAAATTGTTTGTCAATGGATTTTTTTTAAAGTTTTAAAGAGGAGTGTGCGTATCTGTTTTCTAAAGCTAAAGTTAAGAAAGGCATTTCAATTATAGGTGGGTGAGTACTTGTTTGGATCTACTAATTCTAGTGGTAGGGTGGTGGCTAACCCATGGGCCAGATGGGTAGGCTGGAATCAGTGGAGTTTTAATAATCAAACTGAAAAATCTTAGGATTACGCTAGGATTCAAGAAGATAGTTAGTTCCCTGATAAAATTCTCGATTGGGTGGATCAACAGCTGTGCCTAATCTTGATTAGAAAAAAAGCGTTGAATTGCTCAGATGATCAAATTATATCAGTGATAGTTTCCTTCTATCTGGTTTATTCAGGTGGAGGATAGTTTAGATTTTTATCTCGTTAGAAAACTCGTTAAGAAAAATTCAAAAAGGTGGAATCATCCCCGCTTTCCAGGCATGGGAAATTTTTTCAGTTTCGGTTTTCGGAGTGACCACCAGCCTAGTCTCGTGCCCGGACATTCGTGAGCGAGTGAGAAACCCTGCCCCGCGCATGAGGGGACTGCTTTTGCTGTCACCGGGAGTCGGGTGCGCGGAGAGGACAGTGGGATCTCACAGTTGGTATCAGAGCAAAGTTGAAAGCTAATAAGGATAAACAAATTCTTATCAAAAATTGATAATAAAAACTCAGAAAAAAGCATTTTTCATAATGTATTTTCATTCCGTAAACTTCTTTAATGAAGAATTTTTAATCAAAGAAATTATTTTTATAGATGGAAATTCCCTATTTATCTGGTATTCCCGACCTCACCTCACCCAGTCTCCAGATATGACTGTGTTCGCCTTCAAGCATCTCATTTCTTCCGCTTCAACTCGAACAAGCCGAGCAAGTCTCGCACGCCATTTCGAGGATTCATTTTTTCCTAACCCAATGGAGAGACTACAGCATAAGTGGTTTGCAGGACAATATATCCATGCCTCTTGCGAGACCACCGTGCAATGCTGTGGGGCAGAACCTCTCATTGGCTATGATTTTGTTAAAGCTGAAAATGGTACGTAGCGTCATTCTATATCATTCGACGCCTCGGAATTTCAGACTTTCATGCCAAGTCTACAGACTCCTTAGTTGTTTTATTCCTAAGGAGAAAATAATAGCTCCCTTGTCAGTAAGTGAACGTTAGTAATGAGGGCATGCCTATGGCCCAGTACCGTCGTCTTATGCAACTCCCGAGGAGATTTTGACTTTTGGAGCCGAGTTGCTCTATGTACATATTGTAACTTTTATATAAATAAAGAAATATTTTCTAGAGAAAAATTCCCTGTTGAATAAATGATTGTTTATGGACGATCTGATAAAGAAAAATCTATGGACGATCTGATAAAGAAAAATCTATCATCGGACATATGTCATAGATCTCCAATAAGATCATTATCTTGTTTAAGAAATTGTTTTCCGAACCTCTTAAGTCTTAGGATCTCGTGAATGATGTCAAAATAAAAACTCAATAATATATAAAATTTTGGTAGAATCATGAGACGAGGAAACCGTGGGGCAGTCAGCCAGACCCTCTCTCTAAAGATGACGAGCTTGACCCTGATGTTCGCAAGGCTCTTCATAGGACTCAGCCAGGACCCTTCAAAGGAGAAGGGGAGAACTTGGGTGAGGCTGTGGAGAAATGGGTGGAAGCCATGGAGGAATATTTTGACGTCACAGGCTACAATGAGCGGAGCAAAATGGCTCTTGCCCGGCTGAAAATAGTGGAAACAGCCAGGGTAGCATGGAGGAACCACTGTGACACCAACCGTCTAGACAGAAATACTCAGTCCTAGAATGATCTAAAAACCTATCTAAGAAACGGATTTTGTCTCCCTGGATTTTTGGAAACCAAAATGAACGAATTTTTATAACTAAAGGAGGAGAGCACAACCATCAAGGAATATCACCAGGCCTTTGCTCTTCTACTCAAATATTCACCACCTCTAGATGAAGAGCAACTCATGGCCAGGTTCATTCGGGAAATGAACGAACCCTTGGACACATTGGTCAAAAATGAACGAACCCTTGGACACACTGGTCAAAAATGCCAAGCCAGTGTCCATGGCTGAAGCAGTAAGAATGGCAAAGGATTTTGCCAAAGCCTTTGTAGTAAAGATCCCGCCAAAGTCTGCACCCTCTAACTTTAAAAGATTCCAAGCCCAGGGAAGTACTTCAAACTTTCCACCCCCAAAGAGGCAGCAAGGCCTGAATCAGAATCAGGATGCAGGAAGATTCAGAGTGAAGGAAGACCCTTCCCCCCAGAATACTTTCTCAGGAACCCCACCTCTTTCAAGAAATCAGAGGGATGAGCTCAGAACTGAAAATTGATGTTTTGGATGCCAGGGTTTTGGTCACCAGTTAAAAGACTGCCTGACTCCTGCCATGTCAAGGGGACAGGGAAGTCAAGGACCCCGAATTCAGAGACCAACCCCTTCATACCAATCTAATCAGGGTCCGTCTCGCCCAAGCCAGGGAAACCCCAGAAGAACTCCAGCTCAGCCATCTGCCTCTGTCCAGAGTAACCTCAGAACTCCTTCCCAGAACTGGGGCAACCAAAGAGAAAGAGTTCCACCTCAGACTGCAGCAGCAGCGAGAGCAGTCACAATTTTAGATGTAGTAGAAGGGGAAAGAGGGCAGATCTATGCTACCATTGAAAATCAAGGGCCTAACCAGCAGTTCTCCGTCATCCATACTCCAGTAGAGTATCTGGGTAAGCCTTTTAAACTTTTGATTGATTCAGGCAATTCTCATTCATTCATTTCCCCTGGATGCTTGCGTAAGCTAGTCTTAGAATAGAAATCAGGGAAACCTATGCAAGTGGAATTGGCCAGTGGTGGTGGGAAGACTCTTTTCACTCACCATGAGACAGATCTTATCCAGTTCAATCTAGATGGTAATGTAACTGACTGTCAGTTCAAAGTCTTACCTTTGGGAGTTTTTGATGGGATCCTTGGAATGGATTGGCTCAACAAAAATCAAGTTGACATACACTGTCACAATGGAACCATATCCTTCCATGACCTTCACGGGAACAAAGTTTAAGGAACTGGAGTTTTCGGATCCCTAGACCTTCAGTTAGTAAAAGCTTCCAGGTTGTTGTTGAAAGGACTTAGGTAGAAGCAGCAAATTTATGTTGTCAAAATGAACCCAGTAGACTCAAAGCTTAAGGCTAAAGAACCAGAATGGTTAAGTGAATTTGATGATCTATTCCCAGCAGAACCAACTGAAATGCCTCCGATTCGAGAAGTAGATCATGTGATTGAATTGACCCTCAGAGCTCAGCCAGTAGCCTTGCGCACGTACAAAATGCCAGTTCTTCCTGAAGCCATTAAACTCAAGGAACAGCTTAGATAGCTGTTAGAACAAGGGTTTGTAAGACCCAGTGTTTCAACTTGGGGTGCGCCAGTTCTCTTTTAGAAAAAGAAAGATAGAACGCTTAGACTCTGTGTGGACTACAGAGAGCTTTTGGACAGGCTAAATGGAGCCCAGATCTTCACAAAGATAGATCTCAAATCTGGGTATTACCAGATCAGGATCAATGATCAAGATATACCAAAAATAGCCATCAATACTCGCTATGGGCATTATGAATTTACTATCATGCCGTTTGGATTGACAAATGCCCCAGCTACATTCAATCGCTTAATGCAGGACATCCTTAGAGAATACTTGGATGATTTTGTTCTAGTTTTCTTTGATGACATTCTGATTTACTCAAAGAATGCAACTGACCATGAGACTCATGTCCGAAAAGTTCTTGAGATTCTAAGGAAGCACCAACTCTTTGCCAAAAAGAGCAAATGCACTTTCTCTGCCGACCACGTTGAATACTTGGGCTTTTTGGTATCCAAAGATGGAATTTCTCCAGATTCCGCAAAAGTCCAAGCAGCCATAGATTGGTCGGAACCAAAGACAGTGAAAGAAATCAGAGGATTCTTGGGATTGACTGGTTGGTATAGAATTTCTATACCAAATTATGCTCTCATAGCTTCCCCCCTGACTAACCTTCTCAAAAAGAATACCCCATTTCAGTGGTCTGCCAGGTGCCAGAGTGCTTTTGATAAGCTAAAGACCGCCTTGGTAACTAGTCCTGTTCTAAAGCTTCCAGATTTCTCTCTACCCTTTGAGGTAGTAACTGATGCCAGTGGTTTTGCCTCGGGAGGTGCACTTATGCAGGAAGGTCATGCAGTAGCCTATGAATCCCAAAAGCTCAAAACGCATGAGAGGAATTATGATGTCCATGACCTGGAATTACTTTCAGTAGTCTATGCCTTAAAGTTGTGGAGACATTACCTACTGGGAAAAAGATTCACTTTGATGACAGACAGATCATCAGAGCTTAAAGTGGATCTTTACTCAGAAGGACCTCAACATGCGCCAAACAAGGTGGATGCAGACCCTAAAGGAATTTGATTTTGAAATCAAGTACCACCCAAGCAAAGAAAATGTGGTAGAGCAGATGCCCTTACCAGAAAAGCCTCCTTGCTTACAATTAGTGTGATATCAAATCCTTTGATTATTGAAGCAAGAGAGAAGATCATGCAAGATAGATTCTTTGGCCCTATTTCTACCCTACTTATGCAGGAAATCAAAACTCCACAGGAGTTGAACAGAGTTCAAGGGTACAGCCTGGATGATGGCATTATGTATTATAATCGCAGGCTATGCATTCCCAATGATGAGGGAACCAAGGGTCAAATTCTGAATGAAGCCCATGATAGCCTTATAGCAGGACATCCAGGTTTCATCAAAACCTACATGTCTGTAAAGAAAAGCTTCTTTTTGGCCTGGTCTGAAAAAGGATGTACTGAATCATGTACGTCAATTTCTAACATACCAGAAAGTCAAAGCTAAAAGAGTAAAAATGCCTGGGAAGTTACATCCATTGGACATCCCCCAGATGAAGTGGGAATGTATCAGTATGGATTTTATTACTGGATTACCTTCAGTGCAATCAGGTTACAACTCCATTTTCGTGGTAGTTGACAGACTAACCAAAGTTGCCCATCTGATTCCAGTAAAAGAAACCTACACTGCAGTGGATGTGGCCAGAGTGTTCCTCAAAGAAATCTTCAGATTGCATGGCCTACCCAAGAGAATAGTAAGTGATTGAGATCCTAAATTTACTTCAAGGTTCTGGATTGCATTTTTCGAAGGCAGTGGGAACTTTCTTGGATCTCAACACAACTTATCACCCTGAGATCGATGGTCAAACTAAAAGGGTAAACCAAGTAATCAAAGATATACTTCGGTCATGCTGTGGTGGTAGCAGGAAACCCAAGAAGTGGCTAAGCTATCTACACCTAGTCGAGTTCACCTACAATGCTTCTTATCACCGAAGTATCGGGATGAGCCCTTTTAAAGCTCTGTATGGACAAGATTGCTTAACTCCATTAACTTGGTCTGACCCATTGATTAGGGTCGAGATGTCCAGACAGATGCTTGACGACATGGAGCAGCAGATGCACGCAATTCGTAAAGATATAAAAGCTGCCCAGGAGATCGACAGAAGCAGTATGCAGATAAGAAGAGGACGGACAGAGAATTCAAAGAAGCAGGTACGGCCCAAAAGAAGTTCTTTATCTCTTGGGAATTACAACAAGTTATCCCCGAGATATTGTGGGCCATATCTAATTACAAAGAAAGTAGGTGACTTAGCCAACGAGCTTCTTCTACCTTCTCATCTCAAAGTTCATAATGTATTTCATGTAAGCCTTCTAAAGAAATATGTGCCAAGCCCAAATCATGTGCTTGATGAGTGATGAAATCCTAACCTCTTCAACTACCCAAGGACAGATGGAACTCCAACCTGAAGAAATTCTTGATGTTCGAGAAAAGATTCTCAGGAACAGAATTCTCAAAGAATTATTAGTAAAATGGAAGTTCTATCCTTTTGAAGATGCCACCTGGGAGAATGAAGCCGATCTATTGTTGTGGGATTACCCCCAGTTTGCGAGATGAGGACATCTCGCGTTTTTCAAGTGGGAGAGAATGTAAGATTCCTCCCCAGCCTCTCAAGATGTCTAGCATCTTCCCCTGTAATCAAATCCCTCTTCAGAAATATAAAAGATCTTGTTTCTACCAGTTTTGGCCTAGAGAGAGAAAATCTTCTAGAGAGTGATAATTCAGTTTTTAAATATTTTTCGATAGAAAAATTCTCATCTTATTAAAATAAGTTCCCTTGAAACAGAAGTTCAAAAAGATTTTCAGAAGGTGCATTAGAAATTAAGTATAATCTGTTCAAGAAGCATTATCCTGGGGGTGAAGATTTTTTCGAAATTTTAAAATAAGGTTCTTATGGACCAATAAGATTCATCCAAATGTAGGGAGGAGATAAATGAAGAAATAAGATTCATCCAAATGTAGGGAGGAGATAAATGAAGAAATAAAAGAAAAATCTCCCAAAAATGAGTAAATACTCACATAAGATGAAGAGTTAACTAAGGACAAGGTTAATAGTTAAAAAAGAGAGATATTTAGGTGAAATGATGCATTTTTGACACCTCTGCGTGGGGGAATTCCCCTCATGAACGAGGCACCTATTTCACATGCTTGAATGAGTTTTAAACTCCCAAATAATGGGATATTTTTATCTCTCCTCTCTCTTGTTTCAACTAGATTCAAAAAGTGAGCAAAACTGACCTAAAAATTATCAAAAATTGACCAAACTGATCTGGAAAATTCTCGAATCAGTTGGCTTGGTTAGAAGCTCACTTTTTCCTATAAATAGAAGCCCTCCCCTTTGTTGAAACTCAATAGTGTTTTGCACTGTTACCCTGCCTCTCCCAAGTGCCGAAAAACTGTGAATTTACTTATAATTCATTAGTTTTTTGACCTTCCCTCTTCCAAAAGATTGGTGGCCACTCTTGTCTCAAACAAGAGTTGAACCCTCAAACCATCCAACCAAAGGAAAGCTCTCAAATTCATTATTAAGTTGGAGATTCTTCTCTTTACCATTCATTTTACGGTTTTTTATGGGTTTTTATGATTTTTGTCTTCTCTTCATTGCAAATGATGCTATGCCTCATTGCAAAAGGCATTCCCCTCTCTTCTCTAGTAAATCCAACCATTCTTTATCCTAGGTGAATGATTAATGAATAAAATCAAGTTTATTCATAATGTTTCTCTTAATAAATAAGTAGAAAAATGTTACTTTAGAATGATTTAAAAACTCTTCATCCATTTCTAATTAATTTTAGAGACTTAAAATTGAAAAAAGGTCAGCCATACAAAGGAGGTTATGGCAAAATTTTTCAAAAAAATTTGAAACAAGTATTATCTTTCATTATTCTAAAAGAGTAATCCTTATGATTTCTATATTCTAAAGTGTCATTTTATGCATAGAAGATGCATTTTGATTATTTGTATTAAAAAAATTTAGTTTTATTATAAAAGTATTACTTTCATTATTATTGATTTTTATGCATAAACGTATGCATAAAAGATTATTTTTTTATTATAAAAGTGTTATTTTATCATATTTGATTTTCATGCATAGAAGTATGCATAAACGATTTTTTTTATTATAAAAGTGTTACTTTTATCATATTTGATTTTTATGCATAAAAGATTTTTTTTTTATTATAAAAGTGTTACTTTTATCATATTTGATTTTCATGCATAGAAGTATGCATAAAAGATTTTTTTTATTATAAAGTGTTACTTTTATCATAATTGATTTTCATGCATAAAAGATTAATTTTTTTATAAAAGTGTTACTTTTATCATAATTGATTTTCATGCATAAAAGTATGCATAAAAGATTTTTTTTTATTATAAAAGTGTTACCTTTATCATATTTGATTTTTTTTTATCATAAAAGATTTTTTTTTTTTATAAAAGTGTTACCTTTATCATATTTGATTTTCATGCATAGAAGTATGCATAAAAGATTTTTTTTTATTATAAAAGTGTTACTTTTATCAGATTTGATTTTTATGCATAAAAGATTATTATTTTTTATTATAAAAGTGATACTTTTATCATATTTGATTTTCATGCATAGAAGTATGCATAAAAGATTATTTTTTTATTACAAAAGTGTTACTTTTATCATATTTGATTTTCATGCATAGAAGTATGCATAAAAGATTATTTTTTTATTATAAAAGTGTTACTTTTATCATATTTGATTTTTATGCATAAAAGTATGCATAAAAGATTAATTTTTTTATAAAAGTGTTACTTTTATCATAATTGATTTTCATGCATAAAAGATTTTTTTTTATAAAAGTGTTACTTTTATCATAATTGATTTTCATGCATAAAAGATTATTTTTTTATTATAAAAGTGTTACTTTTATCATAATTGATTTTCAATGCATAAAAGATTTTTTTTATATTAAAAGTGTGATTTTCATCATAATTGATTTTTATGCATAAACATATGCATAAAAGAAATTCTTCATGTTAAAAGAGTGATTTTCATCATAAATGATTTTTTTATGATGATAAAAGTGTGACTTTCATCAGAATCGAATTTTATGCATAATTAGATGCATATAGAATCTTTATAATTAAATAAGGATTTTTCTTAATCCTCTGTTTAATTTTCACAAAAATTAGAAAAATGAGTTTTATAAGTAGATAATCTGTGAGAAGAAATGCTACCGTTTCATATTCACTAAGATGGTAATGAGAAAATTCAATTAAACTATCAAAGTCAGAGATTGAGATAAATGATTATTTTATTCCTCATAAGAAATTCATGTTTTAGAAATCTGTAAGCAAATATTCGTGGAACGACATTTAGAAAAAGAGAAATTGAAATAGTACCTTTCGAGAAAGATAGTTTAGGAAGAACCTTTCTAGACCCAAACTCTGATTCTGACTATTGACCAAGACCTAATTCCTTCGTCAATGACGATGTGCTCAGTTCAGGAAAAATGCACTCAAAACACCCATCGAATCTGAAACTAAGTTAAGACTTTTGATTTTGATCTGAGGATCAAGTTGACAGAATTCGAGGAATTCTCTTTGGAATTCAGACCTGGATCTAGAAGTATTGAGATACGGATTTAAGATTTATTCATGGTATTCAAACAAAATCAAAATTGAAAACTTGCATAGAAACCCTGTTTTCTTAAAGGACTGTCTTACGCCAGAATGCTGGAGGGAGCATTTGGCATATATGTTTATCTAAGGGAAGTTCGGTTGCAACAGCTGGCGGGGAGAGTTCGAGGGACAATTCACGCGGCAAAGCCTGCCAAGGTCTTGACCAGCCTCGGTATGGTTAAAATGGTGCGCTTCTAGTATGATGGGCGAGGGCTGACGAAGCGGTCCCTGAGTGAAGTGCCAGGACACCTAAGGAGGATCCTGGAGGGTTCTGACCAGGTGATGCACGGACTCGCAGTGCCGAGGACACCCATACGTATGTCGAGGAAGATATTGTATGACAGACCAATGTTATTGTAATCTATCACTGGATCTCGTTGTTGACTCGCTGGTCTCAACGGAGAGTCCAGAGTGATACTGTTTTGTGAGAAACAAAGACTCAATGGAAATTTTGAAGTATGTCATATGTAACCAGTAAAATGTTTGTTAATGGATTTTTTTTTAAGTTTAAAAGAGGAGTGTGTGCGTATCTGTTTTCTAAAGCTAAAGTTAAGAAAGGCATTTCAACTATGGGTGGTGAGTACTTGTTTGGATCTATCGATTCCAGTGGTAGGGTGGTGGCTAATCCATGGGTCGGATGGGGTTAGGCTGGAATCAGTGGAGTTTTAATAATCAAACTGAAAAATCTTAGGAGTATGCTAGGATTCGAGATTATAGTTCATTCCCTGATAAAATTCTCGATTGAGTGGATCAACGACTGTGCCTAATCTTGATTAGGAAAAAAACGTTGAATTACTCAGATGATCAAATCATATCAGTGATAGTTTCCTTCTATCTGGTTTATTCAGCTGGAGGATAGTTTAGATTTTTATCTCGTTAGAAAACTCGTTAAGAAAAATTCAAAAAGGTGGAATCGTCTCCGCTTTCCGGGCATGGAAAATTTTCCCGGTTTTGGTTTTCGAAGTGACCACCAGCCTAGTCTCGTGTGCCCGGACATTCGTGGGACAAGGCCTCGAGTGAGAAGCCCTGCCCCGCGCATGAGGGGGCTGCTTCCGCTATCAGCTATACCGGGAGTCGGGTACGCGGAGGGGGCAGTGGGATCTCACACTCCAAATGGTTATTTCCAATAGATATTTTAGGAATGAAATACCCGACACTCATTAAACACATTTCATGTGAAATTTGAGTGTAAGTGTTTTATTTTGTTAGTGTGGGTTTGACACTTTAGAAATTTAAATTTGAAATTTGAATTTAAAATTTGAATTTGAGATTTGAATTTCAAATTGGAGGGAAGTGAGTGGGGGACAACTAAGATCCCCTCATTAATGCTAGGTGAGTGGAATGGCCACGGCACTTGGGAATGGAACGGCCATGGCACTTGGGAATGGAACGGCCACGACACTTTAGAAATTTGAATTTGAAATTTGAATTTCAAATTGGAGGGAAGTGAGTGGGGGACAACTATGTTGGAATATAATCCTAAGACTCTGTGTAAGGAATTCCATGGGCACTACTGCTTGAAGTCCATACACCATGTTAAACGGCGTGAAGTCCATACACCGTACTGAATGGCGTGAAGTCCATACACCGTACTGAATGGTGTAAGTCCTGTTGCATTCTTATAAGCTATTTGGAATGCCCATAATGCTGAGTGTAGCTTTGTGTCCCATCATTCTTGTTCTCATTTACTGTCTTGATAAAGATTCCCTTCAGGATCTTGTTACTGGACTCTGCTTGGCCATTGGCTTATGGTGGGTAATAGACTGTTGACTTTTTGTGTACCATGTGCTGTGTTTTGTCAACTTCCTGATTACATGATTGATGAAGTGGATTCCTTGGTCACTAACTATCTCTATTAGGCATCCAAATCTAGTCATTATAGTTTCATTATAAAAACTTTGCTATGGATGATGCCTTGTAGTCTCTCATGGCCTTGGCCTCCACCCACTTTATACAATACCCCAGAATGTATTTGTTTCGTGTCCTTTGAGTAGCTAGTTTGAATGGGCCGACGAAGTCCAGACCCCACTTCTAGAATGGCTCGGGTGGTAGGAATGGATTATGAGGCATCATGTCTGCATCGTTTGGTTGCCCCAGCCTCTGACACATGTCGCACTCCCTTACAAACTTGTGTGCATATTTTAATGCAATTGACCAACCACAATCCTTCCTGGAATACTTTCCTACTGATGACTTCTTCGGAGAAATGCCCCACCACTTACACCTTGATGTGCTTCTGCTACTAACACAGCCTGTTACTTGTGGTTGGAAACACATCTCCTGAGAATCTGGTCAATGCCCATCTTATAGAGCTACCCAGCCCACTACCATAAATGACTTGCTCCGGAGAGTCAACTTCTTTCTCTGATCTCTGTACATGTACTCCGAAAAGGACAAGTCAGACAAGAATTACAACATTTTGTCACACCAGCTAAGTCTTTCTCCTTCTATGAGAAAAAGGACAAGTCAGACAAGAATTACAACATTTTGTCACACCAGCTAAGTCTTTCTCCTTCTATGAGAAAAAGCTGCGCATCTGGGAAATCATCTTCCACCCCTTTTGGTTCTTCTCATAATTCCAGTCTTGAGACAAGAAGTTTGCCACTGCATGCTTGTTCCCAAGGGTGTGCCTTATGTTGAACTCAAATTACTGCAAAACAAGAGCATCCATCTGGCCAACTTTCCCATCAGGTCTAGTTTATTTATTAAGTACAAGAGAGCTTTGTGATCTACATGAAATTTAAACATCTTACCCAATAAGTACTGCCTTAGCTTCTTGATGGAGTAGATCATTCCTAGTGACTCCTTCTCTGTGGTGGAGTAGTTCTTTTTTGGTCTGGATAGCCTCTTGCTTGCATAGTACACTAGTGTGTACCGTCCCTCGTATGCTTCCTACATCAATGCAATGCCAATGGCTACATCACAAGCATCCACAAACACATGGATCACCAGGTCATAGTTGGGCTACTAGAGGATGGGAGCTGCTCACAGTATCTTCTTGAGATTCCGGAATTCCTCTTGACAGGATCCGGACCAGACATATTCTGCATCCTTCACCGTCAAGTTGTACAATGGCATTGCCACATTAGCTAGGAACCTCATGAATCTATTGTGCCACTTGATTGGCCCCATAAATCTTGCAAGCTCTTTAGCATTCTTGGGGGGGCTACAGCTTCACAAATGACTACGACCTTGGCCGGATCCACCCCGCAAGCCCTTCTGCAGACACTATATGTCCCAAGAGAGACCCACTGGCTACAACAAAGGCACATTTGGCTGGATATAGGCTAAGTCTCTCCCTCCTGCACTTTTTCAAGCACATCTTGAGGTGTGTAATGTGTCCTTCTTTCTTCCCAAACATGCTAAAGTCATCCACAAACAGCCTCATGAAGGTGGTCTGATATTCATAAAATATTTCATGAACCATCCTCTAGAATGTGGCGAGAGCCTTTTTTCAGCCTGAATGTCATCACATTAGAGATAAATGCCCCCCCCCCCCCCTTCTGTCACAAAAGAAATATTTTCTTTATCTTCCTAGGCCATTCGCACTTGATTATACCCACTAAATCCATCCAAAAAAGATTATGTTTCATGCCCCGCTATTGCATCCAACAAGGAATCAATAAAAGGCAATGGGAACGCATCGGATATAGTGGACACATTCAACTTGTGGTAGTCGATACATGTTGAGATGTCAAGCTCAACATTAGCTGACACTCACGAGGCGTCTGCATGACTGTTCAACATTTACATCACTAGCAGGTTTGGTAGCTAGCACCGACATATCTTCACCAAAGATTCTACAATTGGACTATACCAACTAGTCCACACCTACCCACTCCTCTTAGCGTGTTCACATTATGGACTGCTTATATATACTCTAATATGTGTGTTAGTCACTTTATCTTCTTTCTAGACCTCTTTGTTGTGTCAAGAAGAAGAAGAAGAATTTTCAACCTCTCACCTTATGTGTTCTCTTCTAGGGTTTGTGTGAGTGTGTGTGCTTGCAAGAGCTCAAGCTCCTCTGCATCTTTTCATGGTATCAGAGCCTGGTTCATGCTAAGGGCTGAGCGGCAAGCAAGAGAAGCACAGGAAGCAGTACAAGGATAAGAGCTTCATCTACTCTTTCCCCTTTGTGTTGGCTACTACACCCTTTATCGAGAGCTCTTCGAGATGCACCAACAAATGAACTCTGATTGAGGAGCTTTCTTTGCGGCAGAAGCAAAGCTACAAGGCAACTAGACTATCCATTTTTGTCCATTGGACAGAGTTCTTCGGACCGAAAATGTATTTCGGGCGCCTGGACCTCCAATTTTCAGTTCACAGGGCATTCATGGTGGTGGACACTGCGGGTAAGTTTCAATTCTCTGCAGAATTCTATTTTTTTGAACTGCAAGAAGGGCGATTGGTTGTGCAGACACTATGCATACTGCAAAGAGGTCTCAAAGTTTCCATTAGGTATATGTATGCAAATTGAGATCAATGGTTGTAACAGTTTAGGTGTAGCAGCATAGTACCACTACATAGAATATATCAGTTTATGCAAGAGTTTTGTTTTTGGTAAATTTATGTTACAGACAAGATGTCAAATGATGGAATAAACCATATTGTTCCAGAGAAGATGTCAAATGATGGAATAAACCATATTGTTCCAGAGAAGCTTGACAAAAATAACTTCCATTCTTGGAGGTTTAGATTGACAAATTTCCTGATGGTGGAAAAAGATTGGGACTACATTGATGGTAAACATGAGGAGGCACTAAAGATACCGGAGATTAATCCAACTATTGCAGATGTGAAAGATTTCAAGGATTGGAATCAAGGAGTAAGGAAAGTCATGTATTGGCTTTCTATCAACGTATAGGACAATATGATTGGGCATATACAGGATGCCAAGTCACCTAAGGAGGCATGGGAAACCTCGATGAAGCTATTTGAAACTAACACCAAGGCACGAAAGATTCAGTTGAAGAATGAGCTTCATACTGTAGAGAAGAAAAATATTTTTGTGAATGATTATGCCTTGAAGATCAAAGGCATTGTGGAATCCCTTGCATCAATTATAAGGTGGAAGTGTGTCTATGTAGTCTTGGGCCACAATACAAGGCGTTTAAGACGTCTATTCAAGCTCGGGAGAACATTCCTAACTTCACAAATTTGGTGTCAATGCTGCTCACATTGAAGAGAAGAATTTGGTGACGATCAACAGTCTTCACAAGACAAAAACAGTTCAGAGTAGCAGGCCTTCTACACGAGTTCAGGTAAAGGACGAGGTAAAGGCATTCGTGGACGTGGCCAATAGGTAATCAAAATTATGTTCAGCAATAGCAACAGTCCCAAGATTCACAACACACAGGTGGAAGAGACCAGTTTATAAGCAAGGGGAGTCAACGAGGTCGTGGACGTGGCCATTCGTGGACGTGGCCAATAGGTAATCAAAATTATGTTCAGCAATAGCAACAGTCCCAAGATTCACAACACACATGTGGAAGAGACCAGTTTATAAGCAAAGGGAGTCAACGAGGTCGTGGTAATTGGCAAAGACAGCATAATGATACATGAGGCTATTTTTACTGTGGTAAGCCTAGATATGTGTAGGCAGATTGCTATAAGAAACAGAGTGACATACGAAATGAAAAACTATAGCAAAACAACTATGCATCCTCTAGCAGAAATAATGAGGATAATGAGAGGTTGTTTGTTTTGCAACATGTGGTTAATGCTGTGTCTGGAAATGATGTAGCAGCATGTAAGGATAATGTATGGTATGTCGGTTGTTCAGGTGCTTCGAACCACATGATAAGTCATGGTGAGTGGTTCAAGAAAATAAAGAGTCTTAAAAGACCAAGTTTTGTTAAAACAGGGGATGACACTGCTCATCCAATTGCCCATGTTAGAGATGTGCCATTGTCTATACATGATGGTAAAGTGAAGTAGCTTGCTGATGTACTTCATGTTTTGAACATTACAAAGAATCTGGTTTCAATTAACCAGATGATTAAGCAGATGATTAAGCAGGGTTTGCAAGTCTGATTTAACCCTGATGGATGTTATGTAGAAGACTTTAAAGATAAGTACAGGTTGGTTGCAAAAGGCAATAGAGTGGACAGAATGCTTACATTGAATATAAATATTCCTGAAGTGAGTGCTACAATGTTTACAAATGGTTCAAGAGTTGTTGCAGATATAGACTTTTGGCATAAGAGAATTGGACATGTAAATGTGCAATAAATGAAGTCTATGCAAACTAAAGAAATTGTGATAGGACTGCCTAAGTTTAAAGTTGAAGGTATGCAAAAAGTATGTGAAGCATGTCAATTTGGAAAGCAAACAAAGCCTGTATTTCCATATATGACTGAAATGTGAGCATGAATATACTAGATGTTATGCATTCAGATGTATGGGATCCTACAAAGACTATGTCTATGGATGACTGCCAGGTACTACGTAACATTTATTGATGACCACACGAGGAAAGTGTGGGTGTATTTCATGAAGGAGAAGAGTGAAGTGTTCACTCATTTTTTAGAATTTCAGAGTGATGGCTGAAAAATAGACAGGAAAGCATGTGAAGTGTCTAAGGATAGATGGAGAGGGAGAATACTTCTCCAATGAGTTCTCTGAATTCTTGCGAAAGAATGACATTTAGAGACAATTTACATGTAGATACACTCCACAGTAAAATGGAGTTGCTAAGCAAAAAAATAGGCACATTGCAGAGATAGCATGAGCATTGATGGCAGAGAAGAATATGCCGCATACCTATTGGATTGAGGCTATGTCTACAACAATTTATATCAATCATGAATAGAACTCCTACTACAACTATACATGATGTAACGCCAAAGGAGAAGTTTACTGATAGGAAACCTAATTTGTCTCACTTGAAAGTTTTTGGATGTGTTGCATATGTGCATGTGCCAAATGAGTTGCGTACCAAGGTGGATCCAAAGGTAGAAAAATATGTGTTTATTAGGTATTTCCTTGAGCAAAAGGAATACAGATGCTATAATCCTGCTATACGTGAATTGAGGGTAAGCAAGGATGTTATATTTGATGAGATGAGTAGCTAGTATGTTGCTGAAAAAGATGTTGGGATTGATTTAAGTGGAAACGTGGTTGCACAAAATACAAGTCAACAATCATAGTCATTGAGTGGACCATGAGAGCCCTCATACAGTGGTTTTGTTGATAGACCCTGGAGTGGCAAGCTGCGTCATAATACCAGTCCTGCAAATATTGTTGGTACATCACATAAAGACAAAGAGAAAGTGGTTGGACCTCTTGGTATGCTTGATATTTTTACAGGGCACTCTCTTGTTGATAGAGAGTCTCGTGGCTCGAAGATGAGCCTCGATGTGAGGAGCTTGGGATTCCAACAATGAGGACACTTGGTGTGAAGAAGGCTATGGAAGCCATGAATGCAAAGTTACAAAGATCTAAAAGAGCCAAAAACCCTATGCAAAGATTGACTTATGATGGTTATGTGGCACATCACTATGCCTATATGGCAAAAGTTGTTGTGCAGGTTGTTGGAGAACCCAGATGTTTTTATGACGCTATAGAAAATGTGTGATGGTTATGTGGCACATCACTATGCCTATATGGCAAAAGTTGTGCAGGTTGGAGAACCCAGATGTTTTTATGACGCTATAGAAAATGTGTGTTGGAAGAAAGCTATGGATAAGGAGATAGATGCATTGTATGGAAATGAGACTTGGGATTTGGTGCCATTGCCTGAAGGCAAGAAAGCTATTGTTTGTAAGTGGGTGTATAAGGTCAAACATAACAGTGATGGTAGCATAAGCAGGTACAAGGCTAGATTGGTAGCCAAAGGATATGCGCAGACACATGGGATTGATTATGAGGAGACATTTGCCCCGGTTGCAAAGATGGCAACTGTGAGAGTTGTGATTGTAGTGGCTGCACAACTAAAGGCCGGTTTTTACATCAGATGGATGTAAAAAATGTGTTCTTGCATGGTCTTGCAAGAAGTGTATATGGATCAACCACCTGGTTTTGAGAATACAAGTTACCAAGAGTATGTATGTAAGCTTCATAAGGCCTTGTATGAGCTGAAACAAGCTCCACAAACATGGCATGACAAGATTGCTAAGTATCTTGTCACTATTGGTTTTCATATAGTAGATCACTCTTTGTATGTGCACAAGAGTGATAAGGGTATTGTGATCTCACCATCTATGTAGATGGTGAGATGTAGATCACTCTTTGTATGTGCACAAGAGTGATAAGGGTATTGTGATCTCACCATCTATGTAGATGGTCTTATTGTTGGGGGTGACAACTTGGATAAGATTAAGCATGTGAAAATTCTTCTCAAAAGGAAGTTTTGAGATGAAGGATTTGGGAGATCTGCGCTACTTTTTGGGGATTGAGGTCATTCGCACACCTGAGGGTATTTGGCTGTCTCACAAAGACAATATGTATTGGACATGTTGTCCAAGTATGAGATGGCTGATTGTAAGTCAATCTCGGTGCCATTAGATCAACATGGCAAGCTTAGTACAGATATAAGTTATGTGTTGGAGGATCCCACTATATAGAGAAAGATTGTGGGGAGTTTGATCTATGTCATGATCAACAAGCCAGATTTGAGTTACATTATTGACTTAGAGAGCCAGTTTATGCAGATTCTGCGCAAACCACATCTTAACAGTGTGCGATGCACACTTCGATATTTAAGGGCCACTGTTGATTATGCATTGTTTTATGCAGCAAGTGTACCATTGGAGCTATATGCGTACACAGATGCAGATTGGGCAGGTAGCATCTGAGACAGGAGATTTACCGGTGGATTTATGTTTTCATTAGGGAGTGTTGTTGTGACATGGAACAGCAAGAAGCAGCCCACAGTTGCCTTGTCGATTACAGAGGAGCTACGGTGGCAGCATGTGAGGTAGCTTGGTTACGCAAGCTACTTGTTGTTGATCTGGGGTTGCATGTGGAGAGAAAGGTTGTCATATATTGTGACAATCTTAACATTATACCGTTGGCCAGAAACCCACTTTCCATGCGCGGATGAAACACATTGAGGTACATTACCACTTCATTAGGGAGAGTCTTGGCAGGCAACATCGACTTGGCCTACGTCAACACAGGATCATGTCGCTAACATCTTCACAAAGGCCTTCGAGCTGAGAAGCTCTGCAGATTTCGAGATATGCTTGGAGTTCATGAGCTGGAGTTGAGCTTGAAGGAGAGTGTTGAGATGTCAAGCTCAACATGAGCTGACACTCACGAGGCGCATACATGACTGTCAAACATTTACATCACCGGTGGGTTTGGTAGCTGCACGGACATATCTTCACCAGAGATTCTACAACTGGACTACACCGACTAGTCCACACCTACCCACTCCTCTTAGCGTGTTTACATTATGGACCGCTTGTATATACTCTATTTTGTGTGTTAGTCGCTTTATCTTCTTTATAGAGCTCTTTTGTTGTATGAAGAAGAAGAAGAATTTTCAACCTCTCACCTTCTGTGTTCTCTTTTAGGGTTTGTGCGAGTGTTTATGTGCTTGTTGCAAGAGATCAAGCTCTCTTCTCCCCTACATCTTTTCAATACACACTCTAAGCTTCCCATTCTTTTTTGGAACAATGACTATCAATGAGACAGCCATTATGCCCGATCCACAGGATAGATGAACCCTGCCTTCAGTGATTTGTCAATCTCTTCCTTCACTTGTTTGGCATAGTTTAGGTTCATCCTATATCTGCTCTGCTTGATTGGGATTGCATCTTTTTTCACGTTAATTTTATGCTGGTAAAAATTGGAATCAATCCCCTTCATGTCAAAATAGTTCCAAGTAAAAACATCCTTGTAGGAATTAAGCAATTTCAAGAGCCTCCCTTTGAATTCTTGATTTAGTTTGACACTAATCTTGACTGTCTTGGATTCTTGATCATCCCTTAGGTTCACCTCCTCAAGCTCGTCTTCTTGAATTATGATATTCCCTTTGAATTCCTGATTTAGTTTGACACTAATCTTGACTGTCTTGGATTCTTGATCATCCCTTCTCCTCAAGCTCGTCTTCTTGAATTATGATATTCCCTTTCTTGAGCTCGGCTTCCTCTTGTGTTAGAGCCACCATGACCTTTTCCTATGTTGCCTGTAGCTCTTCCACATTATCTTGAGTGTCCTCTTCCTCTTTACAAGTGCTTTCCTCATTCACTATCACTTCAAGATGAGCTACAAGGACCTTTGGATCGTACCTCTGCACAATCCTCTCTATTTCTACTTCAAACAGGGATAGCAGATCTGGATTCTCTTTTAAGATCTACTCTTCATCATCATCTTCTACACTCCTACTCTTTAGGTAGTTTAGGCCTTCTGCATGCATTGGTCAGCTTGTCGGGTTTAGCCTGTCCTTTCTTGCACTGAGATGCAAGCTTTCTTTTTTCCCCTTCTGATCGTGATCTTGTCCGTCTCCCAGTTATATTTTATTCTTCCACTCTTGAGCCATAGCCTTCCTAGAAGCATGGGATATGCACTTGCTCTCTCGGTCATCTTAACAACAATGAACACAAAAGTGAACCTACATCTTGCCACTTCTATTTGTTCTCCCCTGATTATACCGATAGGTCGGACCCTTCTCTGGTCAGCCATGCGAATCTGGAACGGAGCAAGCTGCATGGTCAATAATCCCTAGCTTTTTAGCCAAGCTATCTGATATTATATTTACCCCTGACCCTCCGTCCAAAATGACTCTTGTCACACTGTCTCACCTCTGATCCTAATGGTTACTTCTGAAAACAGACGTATCAAATTCCTAAACCGTTTCCACATTTCTGCATTTTGTCGTCGGGTTTTTCAGTTCCTGCAAAGACATCTCAATTTTTCATTTAGTACTATGGCCAGCAGCTTCTATCTATAGTTGGGAACTAGGTTCAGCATTTGATCCAGAGTGATATTCAATTTCATCTTGCTGAGATCCTCCCATAAGTCATATTCCTTATTGGAATTGTTGCTCCTTGTTAGTGGGCCCATCTCGGCCTTTACATATTCTTTCTTCCTCTTGGTTTTCTTCTCTCTCCTTTTCTTGACTTTCCCTTGTCAACTTTCCATTCCGGATGTTTTCCAAATTTTCCTCTACTTCTTTTCTTATGACGCTTCTACTCCTCTGGGCTGTAATTGGCTCCAGTTGGCACTTCAACATCTATCCTCCAATTGCTCTCTCATTGCAAATTGGCTTCTTTCCTGCCAAAATTTCTTCTCTCTTCTTGATCAAGTTTGTCCTATACGGGCTTTCCTATATTGTCCTCACCATTCCTTGTGCACTTTGCACTAGTTTGGTGATTTGGTCACGAACTCTCTACTGTCCTTCCCACTGCTCTGGCTTGTCTATGTTGTTCTGGTTCGCATCCCTACATGTCAGCATCTTGATAAGTCCTTGTGATCTTGTCATGGCCATCACTTCTGGTGGCTTTTTCTTTCCTGTCCCATGGTCTATTTTCACCATATTCATATCCGCATCATTTTCTGATGTGCCTCCTGCAGTTCCTGTTGATGTGACAATCATTTTGTCTTTACCCTAGACCATTGCAATAGAAGCAAGTTTCCCTTGGACCAAATCTTCCACCTCCTCTTCCATATGGTCTGTTGGTTTGAGGTCCTGGTTAACAACGAGGTCTTGCGGCTGCTACCTTTCCACTACCCTTGGGTTCCTGTTTCATATGTTATAGTAACACGTCTCCGCAACAAAAGAAGCAAGTTTCCCTTGGACCAAATCTTCCACCTCCTCTTCCATATGGTCTGTTGGTTTGAGGTCCTGGTTAACAACGAGGTCTTGCGGCTGCTACCTTTCCACTACCCTTGGGTTCCTGTTTCATATGTTATAGTAACACGTCTCCGCAACAAAAGAGTGATTGTCCCTCTACAGATGGTGCACATTTTCTGGGTGCCTCTTAACTGGCACTCCTCTTTCATGTGCCCTTGATTGTTGCACCTCGTGCACCAGACATCTAGTCTCAGTCCGAATCCTATGTGTCCTCCGACAATCTTGGCTAGAGCGGCTTTTAGTTCTTCCTGAACTTTCTCTGCCTGCTTCCTGTCTTTCTTTTTCCAAGGCTTCCACTCTTCAACATCCGACTCCTAATTAGATTCTGACTCAGATATCGTCTTCAGAATCAAAATTCTTCTTCTTTCTTCTTCCTCTTGTCCTTCTTCTTGGAGTCTTTGTTTGTTTGCTTTAGGACTCCTTTAGCTCTAGTGGCTCATGCCCACCACTTGTTCGAAGGTTAGAGCTTCCAGGTTGTATGAGGCTATTGCCATCTGGAGCTTTTCCCTTAGCCCTCTCACAAATCTCTGGCTCAGTGTGGCTCGAGCGAGACGATTAGACTGGTCCAAGCGCATCAACATTGTTCTGTATTCGACTGCGTAGTCTTCAGATGGCCTTTTTTTTGGTGTCATCCTCTACAGCTTCTCTAGTATCTCCGTTATGGTCTTGTCTTCCCTGAATCTTTTCAGAAAAACCTTCTTCAGCTCTTCAAATGTCTAGAAGTGTTCTAGACCATACTAGGCGTACCAGCTGGTAGCTTTGCCACCCAACGTTGTGGCAAAAGACTCCATCTTTTGCCCCAACGGAGCTATGTTTGCCTGGAACATGGTTTCAAAGACAAAGATGTAAGCATCTGAATCCTCCTCACTCTTATCTTTGAATTTCGAGTACTTGAGGGACATCCTATCCACAGCTGCCAGTTAGTTCTTTCCCTTCTAGAGCTTCTTCCCTTCTTTTTGGTAGTTCCTAACGATCTTCTTCTTGATTCCTTAGTGGTTCCAGAATCGGTCTCTCACGTTGTTGTGGAATCACGTCTAGTTCCTGCTGGTGATCTTCTTCTTGATTCCTTAGTTGTTCCGAAATCAATCTTTTCAATTGCTATGGAATCCCGTTTGCTAATCTTCTTGGTCGACGTGATGGATGGTGCAATGGTGCTTCTTGTTCTACATCTTCAACTTGTCTACGTTAGTACCACATTTCCCTATTTGAGCTTCCTTCGTTCTCCATGCCTGCTCCATTGTGCTCTTATAACTCTCTAGTTAGCATTCCTGACACTAGTTAGTGTGTGCTTTCTTTCTAGGCTTCTTTTGACTAGTTTACTCTGCTGACTATGCAAGCCTATACTAGCCTCTCTCTCTCTACTCCCCTACCTGGCGTACCAATTTCCTAGCAAGATCGCCAAAAGTGTCGATGTTCGATCGAGACCCGACATTTGCATGGTTTCCAAACCACCTAGTCGACTCTAGAGAGGAGACACAACTAATGCAACTATGCCTAACACGATCAGCCAATGCTAGTGCATTGCGCTACCGATCTGCCTAAGTTGAGGAAGTTAGTCATGATAGTGCAGAGATTACCTCCTGCATCTAATGAGATTCCTGACGTGACTCCGAAGTATGTTTCCTAATAAGAGTCACGTTCCGACCAAGAATGTCATTGGACCTAGATTCCAGTTTGAAGACATCCAAAAAATGTACACAATCTAGTAATCAAATAGAATTGCAATGTAAAGAGAATAAAAAATTACACCAACAATCACTGTATCATCAGAGTGAAAGCCTAGTACCAAGTAAAACATAATAGAGCCCACATGTCACTCTCTACTCTCTTCTCTCCCACGTACCTTGGATAGTTTCCTTTTTTTCTTTTACATCTGCCCGGGTACTATCCATTGGCAAGATTTAGTTACA
>NC_141082.1:26197455-26207455 GCF_041138505.1 Cibotium barometz | reverse complement strand
GCCGGACATTAGCTTTGTAGTTGGTGTGTAGGGCAAGTTCTCAAATCAGCCCCAGGAGGACCATGGATGTGGGTGTTGAAATACATCCAAGGTACACTTGGGTACGGCATCACCTACACCTCGGGCAAGACACTGAATGAATTTTGTGATTCAAATTGGGCAGAAGATTGTGACAGCAAGAAGTCAATTTCTGGTTATTGTTTCTAGAGTTGCCTCCTGGATCGGTAAAACCTATAGTGGCACTTTCTTCTACAGACATTGAGTACAAGGTAGCATGCTATGCTTCATGTGAAGCAGTCTGGTTGAGGAGAATTTTGGGAGACATGGGTGTGGCTCAAGAGTAGCCAATTGAGTTGTTGTGCGACAATCAAAGTTGCATGGTAATTGTGAATATCCCAGTGTTCATGCTCACACAAAGCACACTGAGATATAGTAGCAATGTGCGCAAGCTGATCTTAGATGGAGAAGTTGAGCTGCCAACAATGGAGAATTATGCGAGTATTTTCACAAAGGCTCATGGGGGGGAGATCCTCGAGCGGCATCTTCATGGACTCGGAGTTGGACTAAAAAGGCAGTTCACCTACAGGTGGGCATTGAGAGGGGGTGATGGAAATCAGTGCTCCACCCTCGTCGCTGTCACTATGTGGTGACAGGTTGCTCTATTTTGTAAGCCCCCCTGTATGAGGAGTAGTCGTCATATTGAGCACCTGGGTACCCGTGGATGTTGGCCATGTGTGGCCGGATGTAGACTTGGCATCATGCCAAGTAGAGTGCCGGCTCATTGGCTGCACTCTTGGGTAGAAGATCTTTTCAAGACACCTAGTCCTCGGGTTGCACGGGCCGTCGGGCCGTTTGGCCACCCAACAGACCTCAGATAGATATGGAAGCTATGCAAAGACTGTAGGTCTCTGTTGTAGTCTAATATGGTTCCAGTCAGTGATGTAGTCGGTTCAGTCCATTTGGACCAATCATAGGGTGGCCAACATCAACCGACCTACGATACGACTAACCCTAGATATTTTATACAGACTAGTTCTGCAATCTTCATTTCATATCGAGATCAACTACTTTAGATCTATCTTCATCGCACCCTTGCTAGTGCATGACATACTCTGTCAAGAAACTACCTAGATTGCTCCTTTTTGGAGCACACAGGTAGGCAGGCGCCATCTATTTGTAACTTTGGTTTGCAAGAATAATTCAGCATTCTTCTCCATATGTCTTGCTTCAAGTTCTTTGTCTTGTGATCAAGTTCCTCTTAGTGTATTTTCTTTATAATAATAATATATAATATATATAATAATAATAATATATATGTGTGTGTGATATATAATAATTATAATTATAATTATAATTATAATTATATATATATATATATATATATATATATATATATATATATATATATATATATATATATATATATATATATATATATATATATATATATATATATAATTATAATTATAATTATAATTATAATTATTATATATCACACACACATACATATTTACGTGTGTGTATATATGCATGTATTGACCTCAGAAATGGAGAGTCGATTACAATAATTAGACCATACTCAAAAATATTGAGAGGTTCTAGATGAGCAGGAACAACAGGTCCCTTGAGACTATTATTCCAATGGGACTTCAAAATCTATGTACTCATGCAATCAACTTTATGCCACTTTGATATATATTCTCAAGCTAATGACCCTTTCTTTTTAAAATTACAGCTCGTTCTTAAATGTACACCAAGTTTATTTTACCTGCACTTCTGAAAGAGCCTCTGGACCTTTAAGCTCAGATATGTGCCCTCCATGTGACAAAAGCAAGAGCCGATCACAATGACTGACAGTGTTGATCCGGTGAGCAATTGTGAGAACTGTACAGGATTCAAATGCCTTTTGCAGGACTGTCTGAATCAAGCTGTCGGTTACAACGTCAACTGCAGATGTGGCCTCATCCATCACAAGAACAGGAGATCTGTTTGTTTTTTCAAAGAAAGAGAAGTACAAGACCTAAGAAACATAATGGTAAAGAAAAACAAAGAACACTAACTTCAATCCAAGCTGGCATTTATAATACCTCCGTAATATGGCACGTGCCAGGCATAAAAGCTGGCATTCACCAACACTGAAGCTGTTGCCATTATCTCCAATGACTGTGTATAGACCTTTTTCAAGGTTCCGAATCTTACTGATTAGCTGTGCTGCAGTCAAGGCTTCATAGATCTCACTATCCATATGCTGCTCAAAAGGATCCAGGTTCATTCTGATTGTTTCTTTGAAAAGCACAGGGTCCTGAAGTCCAAAGCCAGAATATTACAAACGGCTTTTCAAAGAAACATCTCATGTTTTTGTGAACACATGTGCATGCACACAGACATAAATACCTAACTACATAAACACATGCATGTATGTGTTCATACATAATTATTCACATACCTACTACACGCATGCATACACACATAAGAACCTACATGAAAAGATATATGCATACACATATACACATAGTTGTTTCTCGTACCGGTACGAACCCATTCGTACCGTACGGTTTGTACAATACGGTACCGTACGATATCGTATGGCACAAGCCCCCCCCCCCCCCCCCCCCCCCCCCCCCCCCCCCCCCCACCTTGAGAAAAATGCTAAAAAAAATATAGAAATCCTGCTTTAAGAAGATCCCAAATGCCCGCAATACTTCGTAACTTTCGTGTCCACTCAGTATTCCATATGGGGTTGCTGAGAGACCTAAAAAATCTGGCAAGGTAGACTGGTAGTGTACACTTGACTGGTAGGATGAGAGAATCTTGCTACATCACTTGGAGATTCCTGGTATAGGTAGGCTAGACAATCAGATGCTCAAGTTATGTACGACGGAGAAGATTTGGACATGGCCATTTTGATCTAGAGAGGAGTCCCCAAACCTATCACCTAGATGCACTCCTCGTATTTGTGCAAGGACGGTCCCTTAGTCATAAAGGCTACACTGAGAGACGTCTGGTATTGCATTACCCATGCAAGTTCTTTTTTGGAGACAATTGCGAGATCCAACTAGGAGTGTTAAAAAAAACCGTATTTTATCGTACGGTATCCGAAAATTTCACATCGTACCAAAAATTCCCGTACGGTATCGTATTTTCGTACCGTGACAACTATGCATATACATACACAAACATACGAGTGAACATGCATATCTACCATGACCTCCGACAATGAGAGAGAACAATAGACTCCAGCAAGAGACTGTCACTTTTACAGCAATGGCATCAAGGAGCAATGCTCTCAATGGGACCAAATGACAGTGATGTTCCAGAGTTTCATGCAACGCATGAAGCAACAAAGAGATCGATTACTTAAGCAGAAAGCTATGAACTAGGCCCTGGAGAAGCGATTACCTCTTCTAGCCTCTTCTTCCCCTATTCCTACTTGCCCCCTCTCGCTAGTTCTCACTCAGATCCCTACCCCATTTGCTCCTCCTACTAACTCCGATAAGGGGTTAATGCAACAAGCCCGTTCTCAACTTGAGTTGTAGATGCAAGAGATGGAGCTTTGGATGAAGGCGGACCGTGAAGCAATGGCCCGCGTAGCCGAGCAAGAAGTCCAAAGATGACACGAGCGATTCCTTGGAGCTCTAGATTCAAGGGTGGTACCAACGACTCCCCAACTCATCTTCACGAGAAGGTGAACTTCTATTCAATAGGTATAATGTTAAACTCAATCCCACTGCTTGGTATTCTTCGATTCATCAATTTGAAGCTTATTTTGCTATACGTATAAAGTCAGATGTGGATAAGGTAGTGTTAGCCGGTTGCTACATTGAGGGAAGCGTTGGCCAATTTCCATTTCGGAGTTGCCAACTATGTATGGGACTAGTTCGTCACCAACCTCAAGATGTGGTTTTTACCTCATTATCTTGAGTGGCTTGAGGATGAGTTCAAGGGATTGAGCTAGAACATGCAACCAGTTCTCTAGTTTGCCAACAAAGTCACTCACTTGGCTTTACAGTTACGCAAATCTAAGGAGGGCAAGAGAGGGCAGTTCCTTTATGGTTTAGACATGCAAATCCAATGGGACGTGCATATGTTTGAACCGCCAACCTTCGAACGGGAACTCACTTGCGCAAAGTGCCAAAATAAATTACAACGGTAGAAAGTCCAAGACTTCCCAACCAGTATTGCTGTCCAAGGTAGCTATTGCAGGTGCCAAGGGCCAAAACCAAACAGGGTCTACCCTAGGACAGAGCATGGGAGTCTCTAGCCCCAAGAACTCGACCAATGTGCTAGGAATCATAAACCTGTTCTTGATGGTAATCTTGTTAGTAATCTTGTTAAGAGCCCTCTAATGAACACACATTTTGTATGTCCCATCCTTTTTCTGCACAAGCAAAACTGGAGAACAATAAGGTGAAGAACTGGGCCTAATCAACCCCTTCTCAAGTACATCATTCACTTGAGTCTTGATTTCCTCCTGTTGGATGGCACTCACCCTGTAAAGAGGTCGGTTAGGAGGAGAGCTACCAGGGATTATGTCAATACAATGATCCTCTCGCCTCTCTGGGGATAACAGTCCAGGTAGGGAGTCAACAAAACAATCAGCATAATCACTTCATGAATCAATCTTATCTTGATTTTACAGTATCATGCTCAACATTATCACATACAAAGACAGTAGGAACAAGCTGATTTCTTTATTGCCTTGGATAGAAATGTTGCTTACAACAAGTATGGTACTCCCAGTAGTACCCGCATCAATACAAACTTCCCTACCCCTATGAGTAAACATTACTTTCTTCAATCTTGGGATCCAAACGATAATGCCATGGCATCCCAAGTATCACATCACATCCCGTAAGTGGTGCTACAAGGAAGTCTTCGTGATCCAAATATCTCTGAATTTATATGCGAAGCTTCCCGATGATGGAAGGCACCTTGACTTCCTTGCCCTCAAAGTCAGCATCTGCATGAAAGTCCATGCCCAATTCCTAGGGCTTTAGCCCAAGAGCAGCAGCCATCTGAATGGATATAAAGCTATCTCTACAGGCATTATCAAAAAGGAATAAAGTTGTTTGATCCTTTAACTTGCTCCAAGCTTTACATAAAATCCTGCTCTTTGGCTCATGTGCAGTATTACCTTGAACATCGGATATAACATTCACACTCGGTTTTGCATCCTGCACATTATTCCTTTTGGGATTAAGGGGGCATAGAGATTTCATGTGATACTTGCTCCCACGTAAGAAACACTTATCCTCTCTCATGCAATCAAAAATGTGCTGTCTGGACAGCTTAGGATCATCCTTTTTACCCCCCAGCTTCTTTTCCAAGCCCCCTTTTGCATCCTTGGACTCATTGAGCATAAGCTTAGATGGCTGTCCACCCTTTTTCTACTCATTTCCATCTCTGAATTTTCCCTTATATGAGCTGAATTCTTGTCTTTTTGATGCTCCCTTGCCATGTAGCTCCTCAAAAATAGTAGCTGAATATATGAGCTCTGTAAAGTGTTGTGGAGATACACTACAAGCCTACAAGGCTCTTCTGAATGATTCTTTGGAGCCCTCACTCAAACTTTCTTTTCTTCTCGTCCTCACTATTCGTCATGAAAGATGTGACCTTGAGGAGAATCCGCCAAAACTTTGAGACATATGAAGAAACGGACTTGCCTTCATCTTGTGTTAGCCAATCCCATTTCTTTCATACATCCTTTTCGAAGTGAGGAGGAAGGAACTAATCATAGAAATGCTCTTGAAAGCACTCCATGTACGAGCAACTGTCCCATCCAAGAGCTTAGCCATCCACCAATCACTTGCAGTCTCTTTAAGATGTATACCCACATGCCTGAGCATAGATTTCTCTGTGAAGTCCTCAGTGCAAAAGGCTATTTCGAATTGCCTTATGAAAGCAAGTGCCGTGGTGGTATCCAGCTATGAAAGCAAGTGCCTTGGTGGTATCCAGCTTTCCATTATAGCTCTCGAATTTGATGTCCTTGTCCCCTGACCTGAACTCTTTGGCCTTCTTGCTGTGTCGAGCATCCCGACACTCTAGAACATCATCCTCTTCGTCATGTCTACGATGGCGCCGGTGCCCAAGTCTAGGGCTGATTTCCCATGCAACACCCTCCACTCTAGATGGAACTCTGGGAGCAGAATCATACCTAGAAGGTGAAGATATCACCGACAGTGCATGAAGATCTTATGCATCTCTCATATGGGCTGAAAACCCCTCATCATCCGCTCGAGTTGTATGTCGATGTACATCAGTCTACATGCCCTCTCACATCAGTTGCATGGGTTGCATGCCCACTTACATCACTTGCTCGGGCTACATGCCCTCTCACATCACTGGTTCGGATTGCATGCCCTCTCACAACATCATGAAAATTCCCTTCACGGAATTGCCAACGAGGTTGCCGTGTGAAGACCCACTTGCCCTCATCATTGGAAACAACATCACTATGACTTTTCAAATAAGAAACAACCAACTCTCGAGGTTTGTCAATTCCCGTCTGTTGGACAATTGCACCAAAAGTGACCACATCAGCCTTAACCTGAGACTTTGATTCAATAACCCTATGTACATCCGGATCCCTTCGCAAAGCACGGAGCTCTTCAAGCTCATTCATCAAAGCATCAAGATCATGTTGATCCTCAACCCTAGCAGATAACGGTGGATCATTATCTGCCAAAGCCCCAACATAATCTCTGTCTCTATCCTCTTCCCGCATGCGGCGAATACGGGTGATGGAGTCCTCCACAGAATGATCTGACTAGCTGGCCATGATGTATTTACCAGATTTTCAGAAAGAAAAGAATTTTCGTGCCCTTGAATCGCTCTCTACCAGCTTTCCAAGTATGATACTGAATAGACTGCAAGGGTGCAACAATGCCCCTACACAAACAGGAGGGCCACGAAGTCTTTCCACATGCTCACTACCGCTTAAACCAAAGGTAACCTCTTTCGAAGCATTACAGTAAAACGAGGGCTACCTCAGAATCCCAATCTTCTCTCACGGATAATGACTCCTTACAACCATATCCAACATCATATAAGGCACAAGCTTTGTAGAAAGCCAAGCTCTAATACCAATTAATAGAAGGGCAGCTGTAACTCGGAAATCTTATCTATCATGAAAACTGAATAAACACATAAGCATGCCAAAAAGGAACAAAGATAATAGTTCTACATAGTGCACCACACTAGGGGCCAGAAGATGGGCTAACATCCCCCCCCCACCCCCCTATGGTTATTAGATTACCTAAAAGGAGTCTGCTTCAAATACAACTTTGCAGGTGCCCAGTAATTCTCCACTGGCTAGCCACCTGTTTCTTCTAGTACAATATGAAAACAAGAACAAAGCATATGCTGAATTTGATTCAATCCTCAGCACAAGAGAGCATTCCACATGTAGGACAACCATGGACAGCCCATAGCACTCTCACATCAGCCCGGGACAGCCCTGCATCTTCATATTCATCCTGTCTAGCTCACAGAGCAAGTCGTCCAGCCTTGAAGGGCTGTTTGCCAAAACTAGCTCTCAAAAGCCACAAGGGAAATCGTCCAACCCCATACACCTGGATGGTTTGTGTCGTGGTAGATGGTAGTAGATGGCTGTAAACCAATCGACCAGCTCTCACATGCACCCAAAAAGCATGCGCATCTTCAAAACTGGATTTTTTTATCAATAATAGAGAGGGGCGTCTACAAGCAGTTGGCCAAATCTTGTCCGGTGCCCATCTATTGGCCGCCACGTGTATTAAATTGGTCCTTCCCAGTGTGAATAACTTATAAGTTGTCCGGTCACTTATAAGTGAGTGTGGACCTGCACCCATAATTATTAGTATGTGAAATCATAAAGCTGTAAATTGGGTTTTTGGGGACACTTACCACCTGCAAAACACATGTAGACCACCTGTCAGTCCCAAACAGGTGTACACATACATGTCCACAGGGTGCCTAGGCATCCCCGGCCCATGGACAACACACGTAGTAATCTCAGGCATTGTCCAGACAAACAAAACAAGTCATCCAAATATAAAATCAAAGTCATGCACACACATGAGTGCAGCTAGACTGGAAGATACACCCATTTGCTCAGTTGTATCGGTTAAAATGTCCAGGGCTCATGATCCTTCCAGAACCTCCCCAGAACATAAATACAGAAGATCACCACGATAGCTAGTCCCAGGGAATCACATCATGTCAAGCTCCATGAGCCATATATGTATTGTCATGTCAAACTCCATATGCCATATAGACACACCATGTCAGGCTCCACAAGCCATACATGTATGTCATGTTAGGCTCCATATGCCACATGAATAGTAGAAAACAGAAGCTGTGAGGAATTTTGTGACAAGTGGTACTATCTACATCACTTGGGTTCTATTGCCCGGCTCACTCAATCTCTAGACCACATGTTTTCTTTGAGGGCCAGGACCATGACTCCGCCATCATGATCCACAGAGGGATGGCCCTAAGCTGCACACTTCAAGATATTCCTCGCTCACATTTCACACCGTCTCTAAGGAGACTTGATACCACCGGGGACATTACTGCTAGCATCACTGCCTGGCAGTTATGGAGGGCCAGATGCATTGAGGCGTTTGACGGCACCCAAATTTATGACACTCAATGCATCTGTACCATTTGCCGAGATATTGTTCATACCCTTATGGTCACTTGGGCCTGTATGCAGGGACCCACTAGGTCAGCGCAAGCAAAGCGTGTCTCTTCATGAGGGAATCCTAGGATCTTCTTCTGTCTTGGATGCCCGTTGGACTCTCTTGGCATCACTGCGCCCCTGACTGCCTGCAATCACCTTACACTCTGTGATGAAGATATTCCGGCTTCTAGCCATGATTTTGTATTGATTTTTTCATACTTAATATAAGTCTCTTTCTAGCAAAATAAAAATAAAAAATGGAAGCTCACAAAATGCAACTCCAGTAACTGGAAAGATTGTAACTAGGCCTTACTTCTCTGATATCATACATATTTTTCAGTGATACCCCTGGGTTCAGTACAACCTTGTTATTTCCAAGATATGCGTCCCCTTTAATTATTTCATATGATTTGTTGGATCAAAGGAAAAGGTTCCAGATTTTACTTGAGGAACAATCGACATACGCTGTCGCAAGTCATCTGCACCAACAAACTTGATATCAACTCCATCAATAAGGATGCAGCCACTGCATGCTGAATTCTCCACCATGCGAAAGAGTGCCAATGCCAAGCTTGACTTGCCAGCCCCCGTACGTCCCAATATTCCTATCTTCTCTTGCGATCTCACCTTGTAAGTTTTTGAAATAGACAAAGATCTATTATAAATCTGAACTCTTCAAAGGGGATGACAAACCATAATTACTTAAAATAATGCATTGATAATCCTTGGTTAATGCACCTTCAACGAAATATTGTATAGAACTGGAGCAAGGTCTTCTCTGTATGCCATTGTGTAGTTAACAAAAATAATCTCACCCTTACTGGGCCAATCCTTTGAGATCAGTCCAGGTGGGGAACTTAATTGAGATTCTTGCTGTAGGCTACTGTAGGAGCGAATCCTCTCCACACTGGTGAAGTGGTTCTCAGTATCTGCAGCCATTCTAATGCCATACTGGAACAATCCTGTTAGCTGCAAACTTTGCACAAGAACAACACCTGCCATGCCACAGAAAGCCAGTGAGATAGAGATGATTTAGTCCAGCTTCCCCCCTCCATCAATTAGCCTGACACTGAAAAAAACACTTTTGGTCCTCCTATAAACCAGGTGGACTCTTCCATCCAGGAGGAGGCGGCTCTAAGGAAACCTCCAATCCCCTACAACATATCCCACCAAGACTCCCCTTGTGTCTTGAAGAGTTACAAGATCCGTCAAAACCACACAATCTAGTAACTCTACCTCTATTTGGTGAAGAGTGGATGCCCACATTTAGAGAAAGTCTAGACCATTGTTAGTGCATTGCATGGTGTGAGATGTGGTTTCCACTACCCAGGCAAGGAG
>NC_141082.1:26192098-26197255 GCF_041138505.1 Cibotium barometz | reverse complement strand
GATAGGTACTATTATATGCAAACTCTTCCATATGCAACCACTCATCCCAAGCATGTTGAGTATCAAAATAATAATGTCTCAAATAATCTCTAACCATTTGGTCACCCTCTTGGTTACCATCTATCTTGGGAAAATAAGCAGTGCTAGGTGTCAACTTTGTTCCCATGCCTATAAATAGTGTGGGCCAAAAGCTACTCAAGAACTTCACATCTCTATGACTCACTCTTTGTTATGGCACTCCATTCAATCTAAACACACTCTCCATGAATTGATGCACCACTTGTGATGCCGAATATATCACTTTTGTGTGTTTAAAGTGGACTGCCTTTGTCAACCTATCCAACACCACAAAGTACTATCCCATCCCTTCTTGGTGATAGGAACACTGGTGATGAAATCCATAGTGCCTATTTGCCTTTTGGAATAAGAAATTCACGCAATTTATGAGTAGGAGCTTTGTTCATGGTGGTAAACACTTGGACACATAGGCGTGCACATCTTTCCAATGGAAACTCTTTTCTCATGGCATCATATGTTTTGTAGAGTCCCAAAGAAGAGTATATTTCATCCAACACCTTTTACTTGAATACCAAAGTGGGAACAAGATAGGCTTTTTCCTTCAAGTATATGAGACCGTTTCTCATATAAAAATGGGAAAATTCTTCACATGTGCCATGCTGCATAGAATCTTCATCCAAAAAATACTCTTCTTGTATATCCAATCTTGTACGTAATTCTTGTATATCCAATCTTATATCCAAAAAATAATCCTCTTGTATATTCCTAACCCAATCTTTATGCACTTCTAATATGGCTGTTGCTAAATAAAATGCCCACATCCTTGATATTGAATATTTGGCAACCACATTGTCTTGCCTCTTTGTATACGTGATCTCAAAGTCATAGATTTGGAGCGTAACCAACCATATCTCCTTTGCTTGGCTGAGAGTGTGGGTTGTGACAAGAAGAGCAGCTGTCGCGATGAATCACATATAGGACTTACTCCCATAACAATGATGATGCCATTTTTTAATTGCATACAAAATGACTATCATTTCTTGATCATATACCTGCATCTCCATCTCCTTGTCACTTAGGTTTTATCTCTCAAAAGTAAATACCCCATGATCTTGATATAAAATAGCCCCGATCCCTCTTCCCCCACATGCATCCACCCTTATGTGGTAAAAGGCTTGGAAGAATTCAGGCATACAAGAATAGGGGTTGAAGAGCATTCTTTTGAGCTCTTAACAACTCTTGTTAGCCATTTCATCCCAAAAGAATGACTCCCTCTTTAATGGGGCTATAGTTTGTGAATACCTCTTAATAAATCTTTGATAGAAGGATGAGAGATCCTAGAACCCTCTCACTTGTGTGATGTTAGATGGTATTGGCCAATACTTGATGCACTCCACTTTCTTAGGATCTACCCTAATACCATCCTTGCTAATAATATGCCCAAGGTACTCCACCTCTTCTGCCCCATAAATGTGCATTTTTTCTCTTTAGCATATAATTGATTGGCCCTCAATTCCTCAAAAATTCTATGCACATGCTTCACATGTCTTCTTCACTCTTGCTATGAATTAAAATGTCATCGAAGAAACCAACACCGATTTGAATAGATAGGGTCTGATAAAAAGATATTGAATTAAAGCAAGTAAAGGGCTAGGGTATGGTTGATGTGAGTAAGGGTATGCATAACGGAGTGAGTCATGATTGGCAAGGTGTCGAGGTCATAGCCCATGAGAGAAGCATGCCCAACTTCTTTTGGTCGTGCCCTTCAAAGGGGTATCATCCAAAGGAAATGGTTATTAGCTTATCGATTTCAATATTTACTTGGGTGTTGAGGGATTCTTTATAGTGGAGGAGTTCTTGGTAGGTTGCTTCTTGATTTGTTTCCCCTTTAGCCATGGCTTGGTTATACTCCTCGTGGAAAATAATGAGGGCTTTGGTTGCCTCTTCGGTTGCTATGTAAGGGTATCTTCACACTCCTACAAACTGGTTATCCACAAAAGGATGGTTTGGTCTTCTTCAACTTTAGCTTTGCTTGATCTCATCTAAGAGATGGTCTCTTTGGGCTTCATGTGACTAAGCTGCAACAATCTTGGCTGTTTCTAATGCTTGGTATTATAGGTTGAGGGCATCCATGTCATGCTTATGAGTGAGGGCTATCTTCTCTTGGGTGGCCTCACAAAACGAGCTCATTCTAAAGCCTATGTATTTATATTTTTTCTTTCTTAATCTCAGCTTCTAGCTTGGCATTCTTTTCATCAGCATCCTGAAGTAGTTGTTGGTGGGAGTGGTGGTTTTGATACTCTTCCTATCACTTGAGCTCATGTTTTTCTGGAGGATGTGCCACACGTAGAATTCTTGGCCACATGGCTGATAAGCTCGACCCACCGGTGAGTGTCAACTTTTGAGGTGCTTGGGAGAGCTAGAAGGTCATTATGATGGGTTGGGTCTTGAGGGATAATATGGTCCATGAGAGACTAATCTATGGCATCCTTCAGAGTTTTGCTGCAAAGGTGGGTATGGGATGGTCTCGATGGGGAAAGACCGATCATAGTGGATTCTATAGAGGTTGGGATGATGTGGGAGTGGGTGATAGGTTTTTGGAGGGTGGAGGGAGTGTTCTCGTAGGTTACCTAGTAAATTTCTTGATGGGTGCATCTTCATCATCTTGGGATCTAAGCACCTCTCCCTAATGTGGGTCCTCTGCAAAGTCCTATGGCTTAAAAACATCGCTTACAAAGGTGATATGATCTTCCTGCTTAAGTGGATTGGGGAATGGATATTTTAAAGGTGATTATTGTGGTCTCTTATTCTTTAGCAAGAGATGCGTGGGTGAAGGTTCCTCCATGGTTGGCCTTGGTGAGGAAATCGAGGGGCTTCATGAGGTTGTCTCCGATTTTACCTCTTCGGGAGAAGTTGAGGCTTCGGGTAGTCAAAGAGACATTGCTTCATAAGCTGGGAAAGGGCTAGGCAAGGCACAAGGGGTGGGAGATCTTTATAATGGCGTGACAAGGGATCTTTGTAAGCATGTGGATACAGTGTGTACCTTCCCTAGGTAAGCCTTGGAGTTCACTACTAAAGGATTTGACCTAATTTGGCAAGTAGCTTGGCAAGGATGGTGAGTGGTGATGCCACACAATTATTGTGCTGATCCCTAGCCTTTTGGTGAGTACATGGACCCAAGGACTATGATGTCTTCACATTTAGAGCCCCATTGGAATTGAGAACATCTTTGTTGGTGATCATGTGAACCTCTGCCATGGCTCCCTTCTCGCCTTGTGTGGTTTTGATGGGGGTGTAGGGCTCTTCTAAACGAGATCCTTGATGAGAGGGATCTGGGATGTGACCTAGTCGGCATCTTAACCTTTCCTAAATTGTTTGTGTTGTGGTAGGACTCAATGATGTGCAAGGTGAGAGGGATATCTAGGCCCCATGATGATTTGTTGTGGTAGGACTCAATGATGTGCAAGGTGAGAGGGATATCTAGGCCCCATGATGATTTGTTGTGAAAGGCTGTGAGGCCGATAGGTTGAGGTAAGGGCCCGTTGCTTCAAGAACTTGTCAAATGGTATGATAATCTACTGAGACAAATAGGCAACCCTAAAGTGATTTCCAAAGGTGGTTTTGGTTACATTATGGTTGGTGAATCCATATGCCACATCATCATCCTTATCTTCCACATAACAATTATTCTTATCTTCTCCATCATAGCACCCATTCACATGGTTCTTCTACATTGGCACACGAGGGGCACCACATATTCCAACACCCCCCCTTGGTGCCAAGTTGGCCATACATACTAGGGGGGATAAGTGGCAAAAGCATTCACATACATTCATACATGGTCATCATTCCGCATGAGCTACATTATTGGTGCTCAGAGGTGGAAACATAACATGGGTCTCACACATCCATGTTTCATCACATACATAGACCTCACACATCTACATGATGTGACATACATATACATGACATTTTCCCCCCACCCTTAATGGAGAGACACACATACATCACTTAGCCTACATCGTCGGTGTGGCTAGAGGTGATTAGATCAATATGACATGACATCATGGACATGAACATAGATAGCATCACGTCCACATACATATGGGCACATATTGACCAAGGGTTTCCCAATCACAAGGTTGATCATACATTGACATAAACATTGGTGGCATCCATCATAGTATCATCATGGCATTAACATCCATTTGTGACACTACCATATCAGGGTAACACCATCATAACATCATCTACATAGGCATAGACATGTCCTACATCTTGACATAGGCTTTCATGGAAACATACATTGGAGCATTGCATACATTACTTCACCATAACATAGGGAACCATCATCTTTAAACCATATAAGCATTGCATAGCCTCTTCATCGATGGCTTCATTGGAAAGCATCCATTGAACATAGCATAAAATTGAGGCATAACATCCATAAGGTAAGCATACCATAATGATGGACATCATCATGTTGGTGTAGAACATTGGGTCTTCATTATCATTGTAGTCTTCATCTTCATTGGTCTTCATGACATCACCATTGTTGAGGCAGCTTCCATAGACTGTATAGACATTGAAAATGAATACAACAGCATGACATTGAAGACTTTGAATCTCATGAGCATCATATGTAGCATAAAACTCCATGGCACACATAGATACCATGCATATAGACACCTCCGAATTGGTAAGCACTTTGAGAGGTCTTATCACATGGGATTCCAACTCATGGGTAGTGTCTATCTCTTGACATTTGCTTAATTGAATATAACATGCATGGGCTTTACTTAGTTTGGCATGGATACGTGTTTTGAACTTGACAAACACAAGCTCCTTCACATACATTGACATGTGTACAAGGGGCTTTGACTTGGGCAGCATAGGCATTGAAATCTTGGATCTAAATAGAACAGGTTGGGAGTACATAGAGCCTTTATCACAAGTACATATGAGATTTGAAGTCCCCTTCCTTACCAAAAAATCATAAACACCTCAAATTTTGAACTTGTGAGACTTGAAAAATACCTTAAATGATTGTTGAATTTGAGGCTTGAGTATAATTAGCTCCCATAGGGGTTTCTTGAGCCTTCTAGGGTCTCAATGTACTCAATGAGGAGATGCTTTTTA
>NC_141082.1:26157098-26182098 GCF_041138505.1 Cibotium barometz | reverse complement strand
CTTCCCTAAAGTAAAAGAGTGGATATTTGAGGCCTTGGGTCATGAAAGAATGGCCCTTACACCTGTTTTGCATGAAAAGAAAGGCCCTTGGGCCATTCTTGGATGCCCCAATGGCCATACTAAAATGACCTTGAGGCCTTGGGGTCATGCAAGAATGGCCCTAGGGCTATTATTAGGCCTGTTGTGAGGTCCTTGACAATAGAAACATTGAAGTGTTTGATTAACTACTTCTTAAGCAGTTTCTACCCTTTGGACTGTTTCTGTTTAGTGCACGGGAGATGGGTATTTTGAGTCAATTATGGATGAAGTGGGACACTTTTTAGTATCATGGTCAAAGGTTTTACTATATGTAGTATAGAAAAATAGGTGCCTTGTATGCACAATGGGGATTGGGATGGTCGTAATGATTGCATTCAACACAAGCAATCCGTGCCAACGAGGGAGGTGGTCACGTCTGTGAAGAAGTGCGTATGCGTACAGCGCGCCAGACCTCTATAAAAGATGGATCGTGCTCACATAAACCACGTAGTGACTCCAAGAAATCATTCTTGAAGACTGTGAAACTAAGTTCATTAATCTGTGGCATGCGACTAAGTGCATCTGCCACCACGTTATACTTACCTTTCTGGTAACGTATCTGAAGGTCAAACTCTTGTAGAATCTCCGCTCGCCGAGCTTTTCTACCCTTCAGTTCACTTTGACTTGAAAGCCATTTCAGACTTTCATGGTCCGTCCGGACCTCAAAAGAAGCACCATATAAATAGTGTCTCCACTTTTTCAGTGTATGAACTATCGCTAGTAACTCTCACTCGTAAGTCGGGTAGTTACGCTGCGCACGATCTAACTTTTTACTCTCAAATGTAATTGGGTGTCCCCTTTGCATAAGTACGGCCCCAATGGCCTCATTACTAGCGTCTGTTTCCAAGACAAACGGCTCATTTGGATCGACAATAGTCAAAACAGGTGTAGTTGCTACGGTCACCTTGAGCTTATTAAAGCTCTTCTGTTGGGCTTCCCCCCAACTAATGTTTTTAGTTTTTGACCGTTAGCTGGTCAGTCAACGGGATTGCGATCTTCGTAACATGCCAAGAAAAATCTGCAGTTCCTCGAGATTCTTCGGCGCTAGCCATTTAAGAATAGCCTCTACTTTTTCTGGCTCCATCCGCGTACCATCGGCGGATATAATATGGCCAAGGTAGTGAATTTTTGTTTTAAAAAATTTACATTTGCTCTTCTCGCAAATAATTTGTGCTCTCGCAACAACTCAAACACTAGACGCAAATGCTCTATGTGTTCTTTCTGTGTCTTACTGTACACAAGAATATCATCTAGGAAAACTACGAATTTTCCCAGATATGGACGTAAAATGCTATCCATCAGCATCATAAACATCACTGGAGCATTGGTTAGCCCAAATGGTATAACCAAAAACTCAAAATGCCCGAAACAGGTCCTAAATGATGTCTTCGCAACATCTTCTTCTTTAATTCTAACCTGATGATACCCTGATCTCAGGTCTACTTTTGTAAAGTATCTCGATCCATAGAGTTGATCAAACAACTCATCCATGCGTGGCATCGGATACTTGCTCTTAATCGTTATCTGATTAAGAGCCCTATAGTCTATGCACATCCACATAGATCCGTCTTTCTTCTTTACCAGAAGAATAGGCGATGCCCACAGACTTGAACTAGGCCGAATAAAGCCTTTGTTCAAATATTCTGTCAATTGTTTTTCCACCTCCTGTGCCTCGGAGTGGCTTAATCTATAAGCAGGTTTTCTTATAGGTTTTGATCCTGGCATAACTTTGATGCCATGGTCTACTTCTCTAGATGGTGGTAAGCCATCTGGCAAATCATTAGGAAAAACATCCTGAAATTCCTCTAATAAATTTATTAAAGTATCTATGTACTTTTTCTTTAATATCTCTTTCGCCTTGGATTTTTTCTTGTTTGAATCGCATGCATGCCAAACAGGGTTTTCAAACAGTGGGTCTTGTCCAAGGCTATTTTGTTTTCCTTGTTTGTCTACGCAAACATCATTTACAGTTTCATCTACGGAAATAGAATTTAAAAGAGGGTAACAAGCATATACCTCTGCTATCTGGCCTCTGCGGACCGCTGTGCACAGCTCCATGGAGGAAATAAGTGGTGTGGCGGGGACAATAATACGGTCGTCCCGCAGGGCAATGACTCTACCTCCATGCTCAAAACGTAGCGTATTATGTAGGTAACTCTGAGCTAGACTAGGACCCAAGCCATACAGCCACTCCCTGCCTAGATATACGTCTGCTCTGGCTAAGTGCATGACCTGAAAGTCAAGCGGAGCCTCGTAGTCCTACATAGATAATGGGACCCCCAATACTACGGTATTCCATACCGTTTTGTCATACCCATTGGCTAGGCCAACAGTATACTCATGATCGCTCTGGGTCTCAGTCAACCCCAACATCTTGACTAACGAGTAGTTCAAGAAGTTGTGGCTAGCTCCATCATCAATAAAAACTGTGACTCTACGACCACCTATGGTGCCATACATGCGCACCATGTCATGCGGACCTACAGTAGGTTGCCATATTGCTGGTGTCACCGAACAAGCGTGATGCTCATCACAATGACACACTATCACCTCTCTGAACTCTGCGGAACTGAGAGGGAGTCTCTGCACTGTATGCAATTGCCTAGAGGATTTACCATCTCTTTTGGGCTCGTTGCCGCTCGTGCTGGCTTTAAGCTTTGCACACTCAGCCTTCGTGTGCCCTACATCGTTGCAATTAAAGCAGCGATTTTCCTTTCGCGCTTTAATATACTCCCCCGCTCGTGCTGTCAAAGGTGATGAAGGGCCTACGTCAGAGCTCTCCAGCTCCATCCTATCCCCCTGCTTATCATCGCGGAACCCTTTTCTTTTAAGGCCTGACCTCCTCTTCTCACTACCCTTGGCCCTGCTCGAACCACCACGCACACTACGACGCTTGGTTGATGTCATCAAATATCTGCGCATACTTAATTGCCTCTGCTAAGTCTTTAGGCTGTAAGGGCTCTACGTACTCAAGGTAATCATCTTTGAGGCCTCTTTTAAAGCCTCGCAATGTCTGGAATGCATCGATCCCCTTTAGCTTGAGTACTATCTCCCTATAGTCTGAGATGTACTGAGTCAGGGATTTGTTCTCCATCGAGCACTTGTCCCATAACTCCCAGCTTCTCTCCGCCTCATTAACAGGCAAAAACTCTTTTCGAAACATCATTTCAAACTCCGTCCAAGTGGTAGGATGAGTTGTCAAACTCATCCACCACTTGTATGCTTTGCCGGTTAATGAGAGGCTAGCCTCTACGGGCTGGCACCGGCTAGGCTGCTGTCGCAGTGCATGCAAGTCTGACCACTTCACTAGAAACATGTTGACCGAGTCCTTGTTTCTCTCCTTCTCCTCGCCACCAAAACTAGGCGGCTTCAAGTCTTTCAATAACGACGAAGCTGTCTCTACGGACGGCCCTGTACTCCTGCAACCACTAGCGAGGCTACGCTCACCCGTGCCGCAGGAGCTCGTCTATCACGAGGAGTCAGAGTACTAGCCGAAGCGGCTGTCAGTGCGTCTAACCGTGTGGAGATGCTCTGTAGCATCGTGACTAAGTCAGCTTGGACTTTACCTATATTGTTCAGTTTTGCATTAAGATATTTAAAAAGTCCACTAGAGAGCTCCATCTCTGTCAGGACGTCGGTAGGGTCCAATAGGTCATAATCGTCGTCGTCATATTCTAAGAGGTCCTCCTCGGTCCCCTCGGTGACGTTGGTGTTCATGTCATCTGACTCATCGACCAGAAAGGGGTCATCTGCTACTTCGGCCGCTGCTGCGGGCTCGCTGGGTCCTAAGGCGGGGTCAACAGACAAGCAGGGCGCTAGCAGATCACGCGTGATCAACGTGCGCACTCCAGACCAGACAATGGTCGCGGGCGTATACGGCTTGACAGTTCGGTCGGGGCTCAAACCCGCGACTGAGGACAAGAGACCTGAAAACCCTAGAGAAGCAAAAGTGGGGACACACTACGCCTAGCAGACATATTTTAATTCTTACACAAATAAAAATGCGAGAACTCAAAAATTACAAAAAAAATGCTAATAAAATGAGCAGTGGAGAGAGAATAGTCACCCCCCTTACGGTCGCCTGCTCTGCGACTGTCGTCGGCGGCTGCCAATTTATGTTGCGCTGCGAGCCTCTACAAGCGTCGCTACTCCGGGATGCTCTGATTTGAGAGAAAGGTGCATGTTGTGTCCTCCGCCTCTACCTTCTGCGTCTCCTCCGATGGGTAAAGCGATAAGGTAGCAGGCCTGTTGTGCCTCCTCCACCTCTGCCTCCTCGCCACTGCCTCTATTTTGGGTCGCCTCTTGCATTTGCCTCTACCGTTGAGATGGTGCTACCTTTGAGTTTCACCAGGCGAATGCGTACATAACGCTTGTAGGCTCCACCACAACAGAGATTGCGGCTGCTGTCCACGCACCCCACGGGTGCCCCTCCCCCCCTTGCTTGCTGCTTGTGCACAACGAGAAAGATGGCTTCTGTGTTGTTGCTTTTCTTGCTTCTAAAGGCCTTCTACCCGAACAAAATAGAGGCAGGAAAGTGCCCCCGCCCCTCCCCCTCTTGCTGCAGCGAATAGTGAGCAAGAGGAAGGAAGGTGCGCCTCCCTTTTGTCGGCTATTGTAGCTGCAAAATGAGAGAGAGGGAGGGGGGGATTGCACCCAACACTCTGTCGTGTCATATTTTATCTTGGATTGTATAATTGGCTTATTTTAATTCAAGTTATGGTTGTAGACATGTATGTGGTTGATTAATATCTCTTTGTCTAAGATCATGTCATATAACTAAGGGTGTAAAACCCCATACGTTATATTCGTCCACTCTTAGAAGTTTTTGTCCTTAAAATAGGCATGTAGGGTACATGATCAACCATTCAAGTTAAGATCTTACCTTGCCTTTGCTATAAACAACAAGTTTTTATCCTCAAAATAAGCATGTAGGGTACATAATCGGCTATTCAAGTTAAGATCTTACCTTGCCTTTGCTAAAACAAGCGTCGTATAAGAGGTTTGACTTAGAGCTACAAAGAAGTAACTTCATGCTAGCCACCATCAACATCCTCACTCCTTGTCACAGTAGAGAGCTTCCATAGCCATGTTGGTATGGAGGAAGAGCTCTATCCGCCTACATGGAGGCAAGAAGAGGGTTTCATTCACGATGGTTACTCACAAGAGATGGATAGAAGAGGGAAGCTCATGCAAGAAGAAATCCACAATCACTTTTTCATACACCTCCCCCAAAAATTTCTCCCCAAATTATACTATTTTGCTTCTAAAATCCACATTGCACCTCCAAAATCACCTCTGTAAATTCCCCCCTCTTCACCTCATCAACCTCGTTGTTTTGAGCTACTACACCCCTATTTTATTTTAAATAGCAAAAAAAAATCATTGTTAACTCATGTAATTTGCAAGCTTCATAAGTAATGTGCTTGTGAATGCCGGCCTCTCCATCAACAACTTCCCTCTCAAATCAACCCTCTCTCTTCATCAACAATGCATTCAAATCTTTATTTTGCGGTGCAAACGAATCAAGTTGAAGAAGATTGGTTGTGGAAGTATTACCTCTCGCCCTTGATCTATTCAAAGCAAGGTGATCCTCTTCCCACATTCAACACTTGGAATCTCTTTTCTCAACCCGATCGTGATTTGCATTGTGAAAATGATGTAACCAATTTTCTAAATTCAAAATGAATTCTCCTTCAAGTGATGATTTGCATATGGACAATTCTCATGGCTTCACCAAATCTCCACTTCCTGAGCCCACACTCGATCAAAGACTTTATTGATCCAAGCTCAACTCCAAGAAGAGCAACAACGCCGCATGAACACATAATCCTTATTGGAGCATGAGAAGCGTGCGTGCAAGCTAATGATTCTCTAGAAGATGATCATCTCACCAAGATTCTTAAAACAGTTTTTGAAGCCATTTTGAAGCCAAAGCACACACACGGAATCAAAGATACATCGTCGCTCTTTCACTTTTACAAAATTTGATAGTAGAAAGGATGGCCACATTGTTCTTTCATTGGTTAAGTCAATTTAATGATTACTTTGCTAATTAAAGCTTCTCCAAAAGAGACAAAATTAAATGTGCCACTAATAACATGGTTGATAAAGCATCTCTATGGTGAAATGTACTGCGGAACGTTGCTGACAAGCCAACCACTTGGCTTGAGTTCCAAGATAAAGTCAAAGAGTCTTTCCTTTCACCTTAGTTTCATTTGCAGGCACACCATGCATGGAGCAAATTCTCTTGGAATGATCGTGACAATGTGTCACAATACACAATAGACTGAGTGTTTTTTGCAAACATTATTACATCTTCGCATGCTAGAAGATGTGCATGATGAAACTTTGCAAACAACGAAATTATAAGGATGGTCTTTAAGAAGCCTTTCAAGCAGAGGTGAATATGTTCAAACCTTCTTCACTCTACGAGGCTATTTCTCTTGCTCATGATGTAAAGAAGAAGCTTCGCTGCATTGGCAAGTTTGTTCGACCTATGCAAGAGCCTAGTCCAACAAATCAGTAATCATCTTTTGTGGGTAATAATTGTCCATTTAGATTATTTGTTTAACCTAATTCTTTCAATTAAAATCGCACTAGCAATGTTCAACACTCACATGCACACATATTTTCTCCTAAAAATGTATTTAATGGGGCAATTTCATCTCCCTCTTGTACTTGATCTCTTGCTTGCTTGTGTTTTATTAGATTCGTGTATGTTAGATGGATGCGTACTCTGTAAATTCAAACCCCAAGCCTAGTTACACTCATAGTGTCTCATCAAAAGCACCTCGGCCTACTCTTACTTGTCATCATTGCCTAAAGACGGGCCATATTGCGGCGGCAAATTACTTTGCCAAGTTACCACCTCCAAAGAAACCAACCACCGGTCCACTACATTGAAGAAGAAGCTCGTGAGGTCAATAATGACACCATTCTAGAATGGAGAGAGGACAGTGCTCACATGACGAAGTTAATCAAGAATTAAAAAACCCACTAGGTATTCCTCAATCTATCCATTCGTTATTACACATGCAAGGTTCTGTCGATGGTCGTCAAGTTTGTGTTTTGCATGATGGTGGGAGTTCACATGATTTTATTTTAGAAAATCTTGTAAGAAAATTACAATTGCACGCATCTCCCTCTACATATAAAGTAAAATCTACATTCCAAGGAGCTCGTTACAATGGCACTCGTGAAATTAAGAATCTTGAAATTCAAATGGGGCCATATAAAGGGCATCGTGATTTCTTGATTGCACTTTTACATTCCATGGATATCATTTTAGGAATGCCATTCTGTCATCAACACCATCTTAACATTAATTCCAACACTCATGCTTTGCAATTCACACATAATGGCACATTGATATCTCTTTCCAGTGACTCTTGACTTGAACTTTTTCCATTGATTACATATACACAAGCAAAAAGAGCACTTAGAAAAGAGCATAAAGCATACATGATTTATGTGACTGAGGTAGAGAAAGTAAATCAAACACTCACCCCACATCAAAACACTTTCTTGATTCTTTTCATGATTATTTTGTTAATGACTATCCCCCTCACTTACCTCCTTCTCACCCCGAGGACCATAAAATAGAGCTCTTTCCAAGAAGTCAACCCACCACATCGTGACCTTATAGACAAAACCCTTTGCAACAACAAGAAATTCAATGCCAAATTAATGAATTACTAGATAAATAATTGATACGACCTAGTAGTTCACCGTTTGGAGCACCAATCTTGCTAGTTCAAAAGAAGAATAACACTTATCGCATGTGTGTCAATTACCATGAATTAAATAAAGTGACTGTCAAAAATTATTATCCTATTCCTAGAGTAGACAATTTTCTTGACAAATTGAAAGGTTCTTGTGTTTTTAGCACGATAAATTTAAAATTAGGTTATCATCAAGTGTGTATGGACTCGACTAATATTTATATAACTACATTTCGCACTCAATTTGGTCACTATGAATTTCTAGTAATGCCTTTTGGCCTTACAAATGCACTAGCCACATTTGTTCGCATCATGTGCATAGAATCTTTTTGAACCATCAAGATTTTGTGATTGTCTTTTTTGACGACATTCTTATTTTAGTTACTCCGAAAAAGAACACAAAAACCATTTGAGAATTGTTTTTAAACTTCTTAAAGAGAACCATTTGTATGCAAATCCGAACAAAAGCTCTTTCTTTCAAAGTGAAATTGAATATCTTGGACACATTGTTTTCTCGCTGATGGCATTCGTGTTGACCCTAAAAAGATAGCAACCATTAGAGACTAGCCAATTCCCAAGACTATACACGATGTGTGATCTTTTCTCGACTTTCAGGCTTTTATAGAAATTTTGTGCAAAACTTTTCTCTCATTGCATTACCATTAACCTTATTGTTGAAAAATAAAAATGTTTTTTGTTGTCGGTGACAGTCAATAACAAAAGTCCTTTGACTGTCTCAAATATCTCTTAACTCACGCCCCAGTCCTACAATTACCTGACTTTACTATACCATTTTTTATAGTTGTCACTAACACTAGTGGATCTGGTATAGGAGCCGTTTTGATGCAAGATGACCATCCCTTAGCATTTTAACGTCGTAAACTAAAACCCTCTAAACTCAACTATAGCTACACCTATGATAAGGAACTTTTGGCCATAGTACATGCTCTTCACATGTGAAAACACTACCTCATGGGTTCAAAATTCTTGATTAAGACTGGCCAAAGAAGTAGACACCTACTTAGTTAGCCCCCTTGATCTCTGACCACGATCCAATATCAACTAGGTCGTGCTAATGTTGCAGATGCTTTGAGCCATAAACCATCAATTAATAACATTTTTGTTGTTCATATTGAATCTTTTGATGATATGTGTGATAGTTATGCCCATGATGCTGATTTTTCAAATGATTGGAATGCACTTGTTCATAATAACTATTTGCCTCTTAATAGTTATTCATATGCTGACAGTTTCCTATTCTTTGAGAAAAGATTATGCATTACTACACCATTTATGCATATTGTTTTGTAAGAAATGCATGAACCACCTTCTGTTGGGTATTGTGGTGTATTTCTACTTTGACATCATGTGAAAAACTTTTTTATTGGCCTAACATGAAAAAAGATATTACAAAATATGTCTCTAATTGCATTGTTTGTCAATGTGTCAAGCGTCATTGTGGAATACCATATGGACTATTGATGCCTTTGCCAATTCCGAATGGTCCATGGGAAGAAATTTCAATGGATTTCATTATGGGATTCCCTAATACTTCCTTGCATAATGACATGATTTGGACCATAGTGGATAGGTTTAGCAAACAAGCATACTTTGTGGCATGCAAAAAGACATTGACTGCTCTACTTGCTGCAAAGATATTTATTAAAATTGTTTTCACTCATCATGGTTTTCCTAGACTAATTGTTTTTTATAGAGACTCTCGATTTTGCAATCATTTTTTGATAGCTTTGTTTTCAAATTTAGGCTCTAACATGAACTTTAGTTCTGCTTTCCACCTAAAAAGCAATGGCCAAACCGAAGCTACTAATAGCACTATCATGGACCTTTTGAGGGCCTATACCATTAACAAACCTTCTAATTGGGATAAGCATTTGCACATCTTGCAACTTGCTTATAACAATACCAGCCACTCCGCCACACACACAGGAAAGGCACCCTTTGAAGTTCTCTATGGTAAAAAGTTACCTACTCTGACTTCTAGAATCGGAACACAATCTCCAACCCCACATACCATTTTTCCCATGACCATACCCAGATTTTGGATAAAGTGACTCAATCTATTCAAAAAGCTCAATAAAGACATACAAAACAAGTAAACAAGAAGCGAAGACCTGTGCAATTTCAAGAGAATGACATCGTTTGGTTGAGAATCGAAAAATGTAGACTTAAGAGCATTGAAAAGCACCCCAAGCTTAAACTCACTCCACATTTTTATGGGCTTTCAAGTTTCTCAAGAAAATCAATGAAAATGCTTTTAGATTGGACATCCCACCTCATTGGGATATACACAACTCCTTCCATATAAGTTTGGTATGCCCATTTAACGAAACTCTTCCACTTTATCCTGACCCACCTCTTTTACAAGAAGACTCAAAAATTTTAGTTTGAGAATCTATCCTTGACCATGACCAGACCACCACTCGTATACAGGTATTATTTATCCATACTTGATTAAATATGCATATTGGATGCACATTTTGGCATCACTATGTTCATGGCAATATCATATTTTTGGCAACATTATATTTATGCGACATTTTATGTAGTGGCTTGATGGCCATCATTATCTTGTACATAAAATGGTAACACACATATTTATTATGCACATTTATTATAGGGATATATTTATTACAATGGTTTGTTTACCCTTAGCAGATGGTTCATATTAATTCGAGTGTGACACTTTCTTAAAGTTTAGGGGCAAGGCCTAAAGTGGAGTATAAAAGTTATTTCTAGCTCACAAAGTAATAAAAAAAGATATCTAAATACACTTGCTTGAAAGCGTGAGCCATCAAGAAAGTGGGGGGAGATTGTACCCAATGTGTACACGTGTCAGGCATCTTCTTTTCTTTCTTGTTCCTGCAAGTTTATTTATCAATAAGCTATGGTGTTTTGAGAGAGATAGAGTGAGCTTTGTCTATTATTTTATTTAATTTGTGCATGAGGACCACAACCCTCCTGCAAGAAGCTTATATGTATTAATTAAATGATTATGTATTACTTAATGTCAAAATTACCTAATATATACAAATGGCTAGTGTTCATACTTGGCTGACCATAACCCATGCCTTATTTCTAGTGTTCATACTTGGTTGACCATAACCCATGCCTTATTTCTAGTCTTCATACTTGGCCGACCATAACCCATGCCTTATTTCTAGTGTTCATACTTGGTTGACCATAACCCATGCCTTATTTCTAGTCTTCATACTTGGCCGACCATAACCCATGCCTCTATTTCTAACCTTATTTCTAGTCTTCATACTTGGCCGACCATAACCCATGCCTCTATTTCTAACCTTAGAAAAGTATATACACACAGTCTTTATTGCTAAGCACAAGGTAAGTTTGCTATATTTATTCCACCACTGTCTTATAAAACATAAACTTTTGTTAAGCAACTAGTACTTATGATAGAATGGGCAAGTGAAACCATGTTAAATGGAGTATTAACATACCCCCTCCTAATGGTGGTGAAGATGCCACATCCTCACATCACTAAGCTCAGGTGGTGAAGATGCTATGGAATTTGAGATGTGTGGATGGTCAAAGAGGTATTTGTTCACGTTGTCTTGCAAGGTTTATTGGTAGGTAAGAGCAACCCATTCGTGTTTGGGGATTATTAGAGAGATATTTGTTGGCCCTTGAGTGTTGAGTGTAGGAAAGCTTGTTGAGGCTACATGTGGTGTATTGTTAGCATACAAATTCTTGATGTTGTGAGGCTACATGCAGTGTAGTGTTAGGATATAAATTCTTGATGGGAGGCATCATGTCTAAGGTTATAAGTGGTTTGGGCTTATAAATCAAGGGGGGAAGTAATAAAAGAGGCCCATGTTTTATGACTTCTTATGCAAGGTTTACTTGCATTTGATTACCTATTAATGATGGAGAATGAAGAAGTCATCATTAAGAACAACCCGCCGTTATGCTAGTACATGTTAAGGGAATCCAAGTTATGGGTCATATCATAGATCAGGCTTTTGCCTAGTTTTTTCCCACCATGGTCCCACATCCAGAGATGTACTTGGATAAATGTCAATGGGGAGCTTATGGTAGCTAAAAGATAATGCATGTACTATTGCAACATATATCATTTCTTTCAATGGTCCTGTGGTTTCAACATCATTAAGTTAATGGCTAGCAAAGGTTACATGGAAGTCCATGTTATGCTTCCCCGATTGTGCTTAACACATATCCAATAACAAATGCTGAAGTGTCAATATGCACATGTATGTCCATTCAAAGACAATCAATAGCTTATACAAGGGTATGGCTTATATGGCATATAAGAAGATGAATATTTTGTACAACTCTACTTGCCCCCCCCCATGAACCTCTGCACTCCCCTTATAATTGATGGGTGGTGGCTACTCTAAGATGACACAAATCTTGTAATTGATGGGGGGTGGTGGAAACTCTAAGATTGCGTGGATCTTGTTCTCATCTATGGAGATACTATTCTTGGAGATGATGTCACCATGTTTAACCTAGAGTTAACATTTGAGTGGGCTCAACAAGATACGACATAGTATATGTATCTCTCAAATACTAGCCAAAGATGAGAAAAATACTCCTTGTTGAGTGGGCTCAACAAGATACGACATAGTATATGTATCTCTCAAATACGTATCTTGTTGAGTGGGCATACATAGGTCATTGATGAACACCTTTAGGATCTTCTAAAGATAAGATCATTGAAGGTTGTACACATCAAGGATTAGAAGATGGTGGTGGGGGCATTGGTAAAACAAAATGACATGGCATGGTACATGTAGGTTCCCCATTCTGTAGCTTATATTGATTAGTTGGGTTGATTGTCACTTGGTTATAACCAGAGAAGCCATCTAAGAAGTTGTCCCCAATGACTATTTCCATAATGGGGTCTATGTAAGATAAGGGGTAATGATCATGAAATTGTGGCATTATTCACCTTTTTGAGGTTATCACACACTCTAAGATTTTTTATCTTTTTACGAACGATCATTATCGGTGACATCCACTTGTAAGTGTGCTTGATCTTCTATACAAATCAGTGTCAACAATAAGCTTATCTAGATCTTGTTTGGCCATTTGATCATACTTGGATTCATGTTTTAAAAAAAGTCAACAAATATTTGCCAGTACGAGTCAATGTAATCTGCCAGTCATCAATGATAGTATCTTGAGTCAAAACTTCTCCCCCTCACCCTCAATAAGAGGTGGACCCTCATACACAAGTAAGTGGGAAGAGATCCCGTGAAAGATTTAAGAAAACTAACATGAAATGAATGATGAATCTACCAAATGAGAAGGTAATATTAATCAATATAAGCAATATCATAACTTTTATGAATCACCTTAAAAGGTCCATAAAATCTTGGGGTGAGAATAATAGCTGGAAATTTTTCAACACTCTTAATTCTAAGTTTCACAATTCTCAAAAGTACATAATCTCCTATTTAAAAAAAGGTAGATTTATGTTTGTGGTTAGCTCTCTTAACATATTGATCTTGAGCATGTGCAATAGAGTGTCTTACCTCACTCAAAATGTGACTAAAACAGATAATGAATTGATCAGCCGCTTTGATTTTATGGGAAATGCTTATAGTATTTAGAATAGGCAAAGCTTTTCCATACATAATTTTGAAAGGTGCCGACGAATGGGGAGTATTATTGTATGCAAACTACAGACGATGAATGTATTTGTCCCATGAATTAGGTTGTTGGGCAACATAGGCTCTAAGTAGATCCAAGATAGTGCTATTGGTAACCTCAGTCCATCCATTCTTTTTTGGATGGAAAGCAGGAGAAGTTTTAAGTTGGAGAAAAGAGTGATCCAAAAGTCTGATTCTCTCAAACAAGTGCACAAACCCTTTTTCTAAATGTTATTTGTGCTCTTGATGATTCTTACTAAAAATAAAGACTAAGATATCATCAAAAAACATTACAATAAAATTTTAATGTTTCAAGAATATTCTATTTATCATTCTGTTGAACATAGTCAAACCAAATGGCATAACTAAAAACTCATAGTAGTGAATAGTTTGGGTTCTAAAAGTAGTCTTGAAAATGTCTCCTTCATCCATATGAATCTTATGGTAACCAAACTTGAGATCAATTTTGCTAAATACTTGTGCTCCTTTGTGCTTGTCTAGCAAGTCATCCACTCACTCATGGCATTGGACATATCAGTTCTTCATAGTGATATTGTTTAAAGCATGATAATCAATACACATTTGATATGTCCCATTCTTCTTTTTAACGAGAAGAACTGGAGCACAAAAATTTTATGATCTTCTAGATGGGATTTAGGTAAACCAAGAGGTAGATCATCCATAAAACAGTTTGAGAACTTAGAAATAAAAGGATCATGGGACACGTTTAGTTTAGAGTCAACTTGAGCACTAAGCTAGTTAACAAGAATAAAAATGTCTTCTCCTTCTTTACATAAGAGAGCAAGCAAATAAGACTAAACTCAATTAGCACGAATGGGGATTGTGTCTTTGCATTATGAGAATTTATTATTTATACAATTGGCCCTTATTCACACTTGGGTGTCCAAAACTTGAAAAAATATCTACAAGATACATAGGCTTGGGCATGGCCAATTGCTCTCATAACTACGATATTTATAGTGCCATTTCATGACATTTATAATGCTCTCATAATTACAACATTTATAGTGCCATTTCATGACACTTATTGTTCTGTCTCTCTTATGTAGGAAGAGATGCTAAGTTAATCTCAAAATGTGGTTAACATCCCCTCTACCTATTGGAGATTCTATTCTCGAAATCTATTACCCTGTAGGGCATGCTACCCTAGATATTCTTTATAGAGGCTTTTCCTATTTTGGAGGACGTGAAGATTTCTGTGGAGAAAGTAGAGCGACCTCTAAAAAATGGTATCAGTTATATCCTCAAAAGTAGTATGCATGTAAGATGGTAGACAATGTACCCTATTTTGGAGGACGTGAAGATTTCTGTGGAGAAAGTAGAGCGACGTCCAAAAAATGGTATCAGTTATATCCTCAAAAGTAGTATGCATGTAAGATGGTAGACAACGTACCCTATGGTATTAGTACATGATACCACTGTCGGAAGGCGTGGCACTGTTGAGGTTAAATTTCATGCCCTCGCGGTTGTAGCTATGTACATAGTCATCATGAACGGATGACTATGTTTGGATCTCGGATTACCCTCCATGCATGCACTGTTGTGAGCATAAATTATTTCTTGTTGAGAGTCTCAAACTTGCTATGCTAAAAGTAAGGAAAGTTGTAAAGGAAATGTGAATTATGAGCCCACATTTCCTTGAACTCTATGTCAGTGAACTTAAACACTTTGTTAGTGAACCTCTTTTAATTAGCATGTACAATGCGAAGGTGTCATGTGGGGATACTCTGTAGATGTCCTAGCATATTGCTTTATGGCAAGGAATGGTACTCTCTCCAAGCTAGCGAGATAGACCAAACTTGTCCACTGGAACTTGGCCATCAACTTTTGCCTGGATTTCTTCATAGCCTAACCTTGACTCTACTGAATGCTCCTGATTCCATCTTTTGTAAGCATGGGAAATCATAAATGTGACAATGCAAGTTTAAAGTAAATTAGCAAGCCATGGGTTTGTGAGCCTTAAGCTTCTTGTAACATTTGCCCACAATGACTCTTGTTGATCTAACTGTCCAAGTTCCATTGCTTCTGGCTTGTTCTCCCTAACTAAGGGTTATGGTAGACCCATGGCTTGGGGGACCATTGTATATGCTTCTGCTTGTATAGAGGTTGTGGGATCAAAAAGGATTATCTGTAAGAGGGCTTGTTGCATGAGATGAGGCTTAAGAAATGGATTCCTTATAAGAATAAGCTGCTCATACTTGGCCAATGGTGGCAAATCCAAGCTAGGGTTTGTATTATAATCTGTCGGCTCTTTATGACATTGTTGAGTAGTAGGGTTGGGTCTTTGGCAAACCATCTAGGGGTTCCTTAGGGTTGAGAGATTTAGTGGCGAAATTAGAAGAGGAAGAAGGGAAGTCACTCTTTGTGAGTGGTGTGTTAGTGTCTCCCTTATTTTTAGTATCATTTATATCACATAAATAGGAAGTATTGGGACTAAACACTGGGGTAGGTGTTGTCCTCATCTTTGTCTTGCCTATCCTTATCCCCATGGTGGTGGCTTTACAGAGCAATAAAGTAATCATGGATAGAATGTAGATCCTCTTCCTCAGGGAATGAATGAAACTTTATGTGCACTTGATCAAAATCATATACTAATGATGTTGGTAGTAGGTGTGAACATATGATATCAAAAAGTTTGACAATGCCATAAGGATGGCAAGTTTTACTATTATGTAGAAGAAGGTGTTGGTGGGTATTCCAAGCTTCTACTACCCACCCACGTGTGAGCATCCATTTAAGGCTCTTTTGCATTTTAGGGAGAAATAAAAGAATTAATGCTAGTAGGTTTCATAAGTTCTAGGAGCTCCTCACCTAAAGTTATTCAAGAACTAATAAGTATTCAACACTAAGATCAAAAGTTAAGTACAATGGGGTGTAGGCAATATATATATAGAGATTATCCCTCCCTTAGCTTGAGAGCCCCATTAAGTACATCTATTATGATAATTGTCAGCTTAGCATATCTAGTGGTATTCTGTTGGATTAATGCCATATCCCATTGGGTTAGTTTCTCACTTAGATTTATGTTATACTGTGACAGAGGGAGAGTGTTAGTGCAGTAACAAACAGAGGTCTGTGAAGGGGCTTGAGGGACCACTGGAAGGTTAGCCCCAGAGGGGATGCTCATTCCACTAGCATACCAAATGTATCATCCTCTGTCTCGGCTGGCTCATTATGTTAGCTTAGTTGCTATTGGAGAGTAGTTACTTGGGCTTCTTGGATGCCTAGTGTTTTGGCCACATCTAGTTTAACTGGTAAAAATGTTGATTTGCACACAATTGGGATTACTTAGGTCTACAATTATTAGATTTTGGTAGATTCACGGACGCGATTGGGAATCTCGGGCATGGTCATGCCAGAAATCATGGAAAATTTTTCATTTTTTCTCAACTATTTATAGCTACCCCTAGTGCCAGGGTGTCCTTAGAAACACCCTTGAACCCTTATTTTAATGACACCTAAGGTCTTAGTTGACATGATTTTTTAGGGTCAAGAATCACGGTTGTGATTCTTTACAAAATCACAATGACGATCACTGAAACAAGTTTAATAAATATCTGTATGAGCTCCCTGAGGCCCTTAATAATTGTTTCAGATATCTATCTTTTAATTTATCAAGTGGGATCACCGTGATTAGCGACGTGGTAATTAGTCACATATGATTGGAAGGCATGATTGATGATGTTAGCATTCACGAGCATGATTACTAGATCACGGACTGTGATCTGTGATCATAATTAGATAAGATAAGATAAGATGAAATAAGGTGCAATTAATACACAATCTCAAGGTTGTTGGGATAGCTAAATTGTCAGAGAATTATAGCGTGATAAAAAATCACGAGCATAATTTTGTAGACCTGCTGTAGAATCATGATAACGTGTTTTTATAGGTTTTGACCAAAAATCAATGGTTTGAGGGTGTAAATCTTAATTTCTCTAGTTCAAAATTTTTAGATTGTTCCTTTGTAACATGAATGCTTAAATGATAATAAGCAATAGGATTAATGGATCATTATTTTTTTAATTTTAAAGATTTTAAAAAATGCTAAAAATGAGTGTTCACTGCATAATCACAACATGATTAATGAGAATTCACCATGCAAGTACAGATGCAAATGATTTGTTTTTTTTTTCTAACTCTTTAACCATGCAAGCAACCATTCCAAGTGCTAAAATAATAATAAAAAATAACCCTTCTTTTTTTATCCCTTTTCACAACCTTATCCACAACTTTTCCTCTTATCAACCAAGCACACACAGCTTAAAGAAGCCATATTTAGGAAAACTGAACTTGTAAGAATATTAAAGGGGTGCAAATAGAGTAGAAAGAGACTAGTGTCTCCCCGGTAGCAGTGGTGCTAAAAATGTTACATGCTATAATGGTTACTTTAACACGTTGTGTGGAACTTGCCAACATCTAAGCTCATATGTCTGGAGAATCCAAGATATGCTAGTGGTCTTGTGGCTAGATCCATTCCTATTTCTCCTTCCTCAAACTATCACCATAAGGTTGTCTCTCCTCGAACAAGGACACTCACTCCTCTCTACTCTCACACTCATAAACACAAGCATAAGAGAAACATGCACCAAGAATGAAGCTCTCTCTCCTCTCAACTTTCTCTCACATCATAGACACAAGAGAGCAAGGAGATAAGATTAAATTCACTTAGCATCACAAAGTCGTTTGTGTCTTTGCATTGTGAGAATTTGTTATTTATACAACTGGCCCTTATTCACACTTAGGTGCCCAAAACTTGAAACCCAAAACTTGAAAAGGGATGAACTAAATGACTATAAGATACATGGGCATGGCTAGCCCTTCTCATGATTACAACATCTGAGCAACATTTATAGTATTGTTTTCTGACACTTATTATGCTCTCTCTTATGTAATAGAGAGATAACCTCAAAATGGAGTTAACACAAGGGGAGACTTGGACCTGAGAACTAGGAGAAGGATCTCACTTATGTAATGGAGAGATGCTAAGTTGATATCTCACTTATGTAATATAGTGAGATGCTAATTCAACCTCAAAATGGGGTTAACACACGGGGAGACTTGGACCTTAGAACTAGGGGAAGGATCTCAATCCAGACAAGAAGAGGTCAACTTGAACTTTCTTAACAAAGAAGTAGAGAACCAAAGCATAGATTTAAATAAACCTATGATAGATTGGCAAGAAAGACAAGTTCACAAAGGATATGTTCATAACCATGTGTGTAGGAGATTCTAAGAAAGAGAAGACATAGCCAATGTGGTCCTTAAACAACGTTTTAATAAGGCACGACTTTTAGAATTTTTTGGGGTCAAAAAGAGTGAAGAAGATATAGTAGATGCTTAGACCTCAAGAATTGCAAGACTATTTGGACATTAGAGAGTTTGATTAAGTGGAAAAGGAGAAATTAGTATTTAGTTAGCTTAAAGGAGCAACTAATCTTTGAAAGTGAGTTTTGGCAAGCAACAAACCTAGGGTTAGATCTATGACTTACGGTGAATTCAAAAAATGTGTCGAAAAATGATATTTCCCTCTAGAATTCATATAGAAAAGGAGATTTTGTGAATAAATATATAGATCAATTTTTGGAATTACAAAGTATGCACTCGACTTTGATCACAAGTACATATGACCTTCAAGAAGATATTTTACTCTATACAAGGTCAAGCACTATATTGGATTTCCATAATATGGTGAGGAAAGCAACAAATTTTTTGAGGAATGAAGGGTGCAATAGAAAAAGAATCTCCAATGTTGAAAGTAAAAGTAAGAGTTAGGTTAAAGAAGGAAATTGAGAAGGCAAAAAGCTACATCTATGGAGCTTGATAATCTAGCCATAGAAGAGATTAAGAGGAGCTATAGTTCTAGACTTGTCCATGCATTTTTATGTTACTAGTTAATCTAGTGTTGTGTATACACTAATTTAAGTTAAAAACATAGCATACACTAGTTAATCTAGTGTTGTGTATACACTAATTTAAGTTAAAAACATAGCATAGTTAATCTAGTGTTGTGTATACACTAAGTTAAGTTAAAACCATAGCATAGTTTATGCATTAAAATGTGTTTTTTTTTTCTGTGTGGACTCTAGTAGTAGCCATGGTTTCAAAATAGTTAAACTTGTTAAGACCTTGAACCTAGAAATTGATATAAAGGCTAACAATAACCCTAATAAGATGGCTAATGGAGATACTTTCACTAGTGGTATGATTAATTCCCTCAAGTTCGATAATGTCAAACCCTCAACTAGCTTCCAAGTCTTTAACATGGGTAGAATAACATCATACTAGGGAAGATTGATCAAAACTAGAAAATCTTAGATTGTGAGGAAAAGGAGGTATCTCTTCACGAGACTTAAGAAGGCATAATCATGAATGAGAAGATTGACCACTTATTATTAGGTTTCTCAACCATAGAATCTATTCATAAAATTTATAAAGGTTTCCAAATAATTTTGGTCCTATAATAGAAAAGAATGGCCTTCTAAGAAGTGAAGATAATTTCAAGAGTATGCTTATGTTTTTTCTAGAGGAACTACTAAGAATTCCTTGTCCTATACCTTTAGATCATGACATATAATTGGTATCACAAGAAACTCCATTATAAAATCTCCTATAATGATTTAGTGTACAAGGTTACACTCAATTGAAACATCAATCAGATGAATTTTTAGGGGATGACTGGGTTGAATCTTGATAATGCCCATGTTTCCTTTTCCTAGAACTTTCCTTTCTAGTGTGGATTACATAGGGTTAAACAAAAAGATAATAAATAATAAATATTCTATGTCATATAGATGATTTATTATTCATCTCTAAAATGGAAAAGTCTTGCAGGCTTCACTTTACATCCAAAAACTAGGCAAATACAAATAAAAATAGATGTCTTCAAACCCACCTTTCATATATTATGGCCATGAGTTTTAGGCAAAGTTAAACCTATGTTAGAATGGCCAATTTCTAAATGTGTTTGAGACATAAGTAGATTTCTTGGTTTAGGTAAATACGAAATGAATACACATTTAGGAATTCTCTCAAATAGGGGACCCTCTTACACATTAGACTAAGAGGGATCTAAAATTTTATGGAACCTTTTCACTATGTTATGTAAGTGACTTTTTTCACTACATCTTATTGAGATTGCCACTATGCCCCTAACACAATAAGCCAACGCTAGCGCGTTGCGCCGCCGATCTACCTGTGCTAAGAGAGTTAGTCGCGAGACAACGCAAAGGTTAGTTCCTACCTTTGATGAGAGTCCTGATTTGGCTCCTAATTCTATTTCCACATAGGAGTCATGTTCGGACAAGAATGACGTTGAACCCAAATTCCAACGAAAAGATATATCGAGACAGAAGGCACTAACACAAACTAAGAATTAAACCGACTTGTACAATACAGAGAATGGAGAATCACACCAACAATCATTGTATATTAGAGTGAAGGCTTAGCCCAAAGTACAATGAAATAGCCCACAGTTGACACTCCCTACTCCTGTCTCTCTCTCGTACCCTGGATAGTTCCCCCTTTCCCTTTTACATCTGCTCGGGTACTACCCATTGGCAAGATTCAATTACAAGGTTGTTTCTCAACGAATATACAAGGTGGCGAAGGTTGGGTGCTGACCAACGGTTGGATGACCCCCAACACCTGGCGATCACTCACGGTGGATGTTGTGCCAATAGCGAAGCCCACATGATTCCTTGTTATTGCCCTCCGGACTGCTTGAATCCTTTGAAATTTTAAATTATTATTTTTTGGAATCCGAGTCTAAACCTAAGGCTATTCCATCCCCCTTCCTCCGTGGCCAGGCCCCCAGAGACAAACTTTATTGGTGGCCTATCTTGGGCATACCTGGGCTCATAAGCCCTCTTCCTATTGCTCACCCCTGCATTCCTGACCCACATATTTTCATCCGCTCGTCAAAATTGTACGTCAATGGGCTTGGTGTAGGGGTACTTCTTCCTAGCCCTTTCCATTACTTCAATGGCCGTCGTTGCTGCAAAGGTGTGCGGCTCAGTTTGCTCTGGGTGATAGTTGCGTTCTTGAACACTGTCTGCTCAGGCTCTCTTGATCTCCTTCTTCAACCCTGACTCCACTTCCACCTATATGGTGGTTTTCCTGTTAGTTCTGATCTGGCATGTGCCTTTCCTTCTTCTGCCAGGTGACTCCATTGGTGAGGGACATTGGCAGTCCTGCCCTATGCATGGGCTATTGCCTCCTCACTCGAATCCTTGCATCTTTGCTCCATTTTTCTCCACATTTATAACACAAGCCCTTATTTCTCAATTATATAAAGTAAGTGTTTGTGAGAGTCTACGCATACATGTATGTGCCGTACATTTACAAGGTAGTGTTTTATGTTGTGTGCATATGTAAATGTATGGCCATTAAATTTCATATTCACAAGGTCATTCTTTGTAAGTGAGAGCTAGAATATCGAGAAGATCCTTTGAGTATTGCCTTGAAAATAATTGAATGGCAATCCTCTTCAGCTTCATGTATTCGCCTGAAAAGTAACCTACCACGAGAATTAAAGTAAGGCCAACCGTGTAAAGACTTGTAGAAGGAGGAGGTGTTATAGGTGGTGAATTTTATTTCTTCGTATATCTATATCCAAGATAATATATCAACAGATAAACCATGCACTTGGTGCAAGCCTTAAATTTAAAGCCAGGCTTTACAAAAAAATATAATGCCCTTGCCATCTCCTATGGGCATCAAAATGCCAACTTTGCATTAATTTCAGGCATCCATTTTTAGATCTCACACAAAAGGCCCATCACTATTATAAGGATGGAGTCAGCTTGTTTAATTTAGGGACTTAAGGTGATGTGGAGTTGTGGACTCAAGTAAAATTTGCACTAATTTTAGCTCTTTCTCTAGCTTGGTGAGACTCAAGACTCAAAGCCGCTCGACTTTGGAGCGTGGCCCAATGTATGTGAATCTAATATTAGCTTTTGAAAATTGATTATTATAAGTATTTCACACATTGGATAATGTGTGTGTGAATACTATGTATACTCCTTTGAAACTTTAGACCTAGTATCTTGGCTTCGCTTTGAAGCTTTGATATATTTCCTAACCTTCACACTTGCAGCAAGTAGAGGGCATTTTGGGACGTTGCATGCAACATAGCAGACGGCAATTACCGGAGTGTGAAACCATTAGGAGGGTTAGGGTTTCAACAAGTCTTTATATATCTGAGATAGCTATAGCTATGGACGAAGTAGGCGTAGCGAGGAAACCAGCGCTGCAGATGAGCGATGGCGCAGCCCATGATGATGACTGGAAAGGCTTGTTTCTCAAAACATTCGCAGTGGCCGCCTGAGAGCATTCGCCCTTTCTTGCCTCCTTGGCTTGCAAGGGCTTGAGAGCTGCTGCTGTCTACTCCACCCTTCCTTGGATATCTGACGGCTCCCTGCTTATCTCAATGGCCCTGTTTTTATGCTTTGATTTCTTTCTTTCGCGTTCCTTGCGACTAGGCAGTCTGGATGGTATCATGGCTGTCTTTTGAGTCTTATGGCTGCATCCATTTGTGGAGGTAGTTTGCTTTTTTGCGTGTTCTCGTCCATTTGTGGAGGTTATACGCAGTGCTAGTATATGCTAGGGTTAATTACACAATTTCCATGCTAGGGAAGACTAGTACAAGAAGTTTCTGTATTATGTGATGGAGTAAACCCCCATATGGTTGGGGTTTACCTGAACTTACCATGCTAAAATCATTTACAAAAAGCTATAAAGATACATCACCATGAAAATAAGGGTTTTTCCATGGAAGTGTGTCAAGCCATCTTAAAAGGAAATGCAAGCTATCCACTAGAAGATCCTGTTTCAGCGCCAAAATAGCTTCTTTATTCTTGATTACCAAATTATGAATTTTACCTTGAGGTTGTTGAATCGTTAGAGATCCATATAAGCTGTGGAAGACAGTTTTATATTTCGTTGCTTTAATATGCGAATCTTTGTATAAAATTTGCTGGAAGGAGGCTTCTTGCGTCTTTCCCATTTATATCTGCAATCCACCCTCCCATTCTCTGTCTGAATGCCATAATATGCTCTTTATTCCCACTCAAATTTGAATTGGCTGTAAAGAAGCTTTCTTGCCTTTTCCCATTTATATCTGCAATCCACCCTCCCTTTCTCTGTCTCAATGCCATGAAAGGGTCCATTCCAATCGTTCCTCTTCCGTTTTGGATTGTTGCATATTCTAAGAGACTGAGTTGCTATAACCAATTACTTGCCGGCTAGATCTGCCTATGTTTAGATTGGTAGATCACTTTGTGCGGATAGATTGATCTCTTTTGCAAGAATGAGAGAGGGAATCAGATTGGACATTATATGTCTGTAAGAATTATTGCTTTTAGCAGACATTTGCTTATATCGAGATAGATAGATCACTGTTAGACCGAGAAAGATGAACAGAGAGAGGATGTGTAAGCGTGTGTTACCATCGTCAGCGCAAAAGAAATCCTAGCAAATTAATCTATGATCAAGCAATTTTCTAAGCAGTCACTTCAGATCGCGTTGACTCAGACAAGAGAAAAGGGGGGAGCGGAGCCCAAAATAAAAAAATAAAATACTGCAAAAGAAATGATGACATCCAGTGTTCGAAAAAAACCGGGTACAGTGTAATTTGCACTTGCAGATTTTTAAAATTACTTTCAAATTTGAAACTTAAGGGTACAAAAACCTGCAGATTGAGGGGTTGTAGAACAAAAACCTTCAAAATTTGAAAATTTTCTTTTTAAATAATTTTACAATTTTTAGATGAAGGTTTTGTACTTTTTTGGGAAAAATAGTTTTTTTCGAACACTGGTGACATCCCTAACTAGTTATTCTGTGACTAAGTAGCTTACTAAGCCAACCACTACAATTATCGCTTTCTAAGCCAACCACTCCGTATCGCGTCGACTCAGACAGGCGAAAACGGGGGAGTGTCAGCCCAAAGTCGGCCTGCGCAGTTTCTTGCTGTTTCTATGAGATGATCTGCCCAAAGTGCGCAATTTCTTGCGGCTTCGATCAGGCGATGGCGGGTATGATTATCGAGTGAGCAGCCCATCATTAGAGAAAATCCCACAGCGGAGATAGTGCCAAGAATTGCTGCAGAAGGGGGGGTGGAGAACGAGGCGAGGCCTGCGCACTCGAAAGCGGATACGAGGCTCACCAGGTACAACTTGGCCGTGAGCTTGATCGCCCATGCGCGAAAAGGTGACAGGTTACCGTCGCTGGCAAGCACCTCCAGTAGGGAGAAGACTGCGGCTAAGAAGGAGATGCCGTTGAAGCCGAAGAAGAGCAAAAGGGATGGAGAGCGGTCGAAGAACTTCCCTTGCTCGAAACCTCTCGGGGGTTGCAAAAACCCCATATAGCAGGTAGCCACCACGAAGAAGAAGATGCCACTGGTGGTATTTTCCATCATGGACCGACGAAATTGTGTGAGATATCAAAAAGTCTTATGTGCGCTAGTTTATAAAAGAGGAGGGCCTGGTTACATCAGTTATCTCCCGGCGCAGTCACCCGGCGCAGCGA
>NC_141082.1:26139598-26152098 GCF_041138505.1 Cibotium barometz | reverse complement strand
TGGCTTAAACAAAAGTAGTATGTGTTGGACATGTTGTCCAAAAATGGCATGACAACATGCGAGCCAACTCGTATACCCTTGGAGCAAAATGTGAAGCTTAGATTGGGTGCAAGTGAGCTTCTTGAAGATCCAACCATGTATTTATAAATGGAAGGAAGTTTTATTTAAAGGCTTAACCTCAATTACGCAATGGGACTTGTCAATAATTAGAGCCTCACTTAGATGTGACAAGATGCATATTGAGATATGTGAAGGAAACCACATAGTATGAATGTTGAGAAATTCAATATGGACTCACATATACAGATTAGGCTGGTAGTCCTTATGGACTCACATATACAAAAATTCAATATATGGACTCACATATATAGAATAGGCTAGTAGTCCTTATGCGGCAAGAGATCTACTAGTGGAGGGTATTAGTTTAGCCTTGAAAGTACAACACTTTGTTGGATTTCTGAAAAGAAACCCTCCATTTCTTCATTTAGCACCAAATTAGAGTGTAAGGATACTATTATTGATGTATGTGAGGTAACTTGGCTTGGAAAGTTACTTGGTGATTTAGATCAACCCATTAGAGATGTCATCGTTCATTGTGATAACATGGACAGTATTTGCAAGTAACTTAATGTTTCATGCTAGGACAAAGCATATAGAGGTGCATGATCATTACATCAAGGAGAATGTTTCAAAAGATGAGATTGATATGGTTTGCATTGGCACAAATAAGTAACTGACCAACATTTTTTAAAAACTATTGAGTAATGAGAAATCATCGTTCATTATAATAACACTTTATATGTCAAGCACATTATCTTGATCAGTATAGGTCATCAAACCTCTTCTAAAGTGTAAAGTATCGAATTCTTGTCATTTGGAGTACTGCAAATACTTAGGGGGAAGCAAAAAAATAGTAGGCTTCCAAGATATTGCACAAGGGCTCTTCATCAAATTTTACATCTACTTCAAGTCACATTGAAGCCTAAAGAGGCACAATTCTTAATCATCATTCCAAATTGACCTTTTTCTAACATTTTCTTGCTTTTGATTGGCCCAACTTTAATTAAATTAAATTAGATATTTTGCATGAATAAATATGCAAGAACCATAGCAATTTATCAAAGTTCAAGATTTTTCACATGCTTATGTGTCCAGTTTTAATTAATTTAATCAAATGAGTACCTTGTAGATTCTAAAGCCTAGAGTAGACCTTGAATAGGGATTAATTTAACCCTTTGAGAAAGGGAAAATTCTTTTAGAGATAGATGATTACATGACCCTTAAAGTAACCTTAAGATTAATTATTTAATTAGACCTTAAATTAAAATACCTCACAAAGAATAAAAGCTCAATAAATAGAGAATATAGTGCCTATTTCAACCCATACAAATCCTTCTTTAAATTGTTAAAAAAATTTGAGTGTAGTAGGTACTCATAGAATTTCTCTTGCAAGCCTCTATTCAAAAATGAATTCTTCATTTGGCGCGAAGAAACTAGCCTCTAGATGCAATTAATGAACCACACATCTCATATTTGTCATCTTGGCAATAGGACTAGAAAACTTTCCATAGTCAATCCCGTATGTCTGAGCAAATGCCTCACTTTAATGCCTTGCCGCCTTATACTTTTTGTTAAATCACTCTATAGGTTACATGGTTTCATCCATTCAACCAAAAAATCTACTTTGCCATCTTACCCTGTTACATTCCCGTAACGCCGCTACGGGCATTACCACAAGAGGGGACGGCCTCTGGCTCACCACCCAGCCATAGAGGAAGAATGAGGATTGCCCCTCATCCCCCAGGCTATATAGTGTGTGGCCTGCCGTCCACACTAGCCTGGCCGCCCATGACTCCGCACGGGCGTCCTCTCCCACTGAACCCCGGACATGGCCATCCGGTCTGCCGTCGGTCACAGGCATTACAGCCTACGTGACATTACCCCCCCCTTAAGAAGAGTTTTCGTCCTCGAAAACAAACTGGGGAAACCTTTTGGAAATTGCACTACGACGTTCCCAAGTTGCTATTCCTCATCCCTATCTGTCCATTTAACAAGTACCTCCTAGTACACTTTATGTCGGGTTTGTCTGTCTCGATACCCAAGAATCCTTTCCGGTTCATGTGGTATCTTTGGTGGAGTGATCAATTCCACCAAAATATCTAGAGAAACTACGTTCTCTAACCCGTGAACTGATTTCTTCAGTTTACGAACATGGAAAACAGGATGAACTTGAGAACTCTCCGGTAACTCAAGTTTGTAGGCTACGTCCCCAATCTCCTTAAGGACCTTGAAAGGACCGCAATATCTAGGAGAAAGTTTATCATACTTTCCCGTTTGCATGGTTGCTGACTGCGCAGGAACCTTTAAAAATACAAAGTCACCTTCTGCAAAGGTCACTTGTCTGCGTCCTTTATCGGCAAATGTATTAGCGCGATCCTGTGCGCTACGGATGCTCTCGCGTGCAGCTTTGAGCATATCATTCATTTATCAAGGAACTCCTTGACAGATTAAAAAAGTCCTTTTCCAGTCCTACAGCCATCGGAGATCTCGGCTGGAATCCATACATTGACATGAATGGTGTAAATCCAGTCTTGAGGAATCTCCAGTGGACGGAGTAGTCCTCCAACCTTAAGACGTTCTGTTTATTGACTTGGTACTTACTGCATTTCAGCACATAAGTCTGGACGTTCTTAAACAAACTAGGCCAATAAAACTGTCTTTTTACTAGTGCATAGGTTTTCTGAATCTTAGGATGACCCGCACTTGGACTATCAAAATTATACCCCGAAGACTCGGCTAGCCTCTCCGGACTAACTCTCGCCTCGCTACCCGCCGCACCTACGGCCAGTCTCTCCGGACTAGCATTACGTGTCGGCGAGGAAGGTGGGCGCGGCTGTGACAAAGTGTGTATGCGTACAGCGCGCCAGACCTCTGTAAAGACAGGATCATGCCCATACAAGCCATGATCATGCTCACACAAGCCATGATTTGGTATTTCAACCAAAACCTTAAGGTAAATTTCATGCCTTGATTTTGCATCATGTCATTAGCACAGAAGCTAATGTACTGGAGAGCATTCTAGTAGCCAAAGTTCTTAGACCATGCTACTAGATTTTTGTAGACTACGCTACCATGTTGCTTCACCAACTTGTTAAAACTTCTCCTTGGAAAGTTCTACGGCCATAGGAGAAATAAACTAGAGCCAATCTAATCATGCAACACAAGGATTAGTTCCAAAGCTGAGAGATACTTTCTCTTTTAGATAATGTAACTTTTTTGAAGATTTCCCTTCAAATATAACAATCAAACTTCCTATCTCTTATGCCATACTATATATGCGGACAGACCATATAGTATGTGGAGATGTTTGATAAAGATTATTGCACCACTACGGGTGTCTCGAGTTACATCCAATCACTTACAACTCTTTGTTTCTATTACCAGACACATCCCTTCAAGTATTGTCTGGACTCACACAACTATTCGAGTTTATGTGATATTTGAGGATATCCCTCCTTTCCCTCAAGAAAGGTTTTTGTCCTCAAAAACTCTACTCTTAAGTGGACTACGCGCTAGCATCATAGGTCCAAGAACAAATCTAGACCGTGTTTAATATCATATGTTATATTCTTGAGTCCTTCCAAGAAACTTTTAAACATCTTGTAACGAAGATGTGGTATAGTGTCTACGCACATATGGTGGTACTATTGATAAACTGTTTTGCAACAGATCAGTGGTTTCACACTTGTAACAAAGTGCTTCATTGTTGCATATTATTACCCTTCATAAGTGGTTACACACTTATGAATTATTTGCGTGGGTTGTATTATTTATCAAGAAAATTCCAAACTACTAATAACCACATTATCAATCCACAGATAATGACTGAGCTTGCTGCGAAGCCATAGGTTGCTAGATAATTGATGGTAATTACACAAGCCCAATGTCCCATTCCATCGTACATTCAATATAAATGCAAACATCACAGTACTTCGTGATGATGAACTTAGGAATTTCATCCTATCCCTCTTTGGTGTTGGTATGAAGTATAACTATGAGAACATTATTTGCTGCCTCCTCATTATAGCGGCAAAGCTACCTACCCATCACAGGTGGCAATCTCTACCAAGCTATAACCAATGATGACAAGCAAATAAACGAGTACTCTTGTAAGAACTTCATAACCATATCTCACACCAAACTCATAATCACTACGGATTAAATGCCAGGGCTTGCAAAATTGAATGTTGTCTGATAGGTAGAGGGAATCATCAAACTACGGATGACCTTGACAACTCACTAGGACTAGTGATGTGTAACTTTTAAGTTACTCCACTCTCTTGCTTATTCCATACCATCGAACAAATCAGTCCCTCGATTTGAGCAACGTCAACATATTTATGAGTACCTCGATACTCATGGATTGTGGTTCGGTAATTTAAAATGTTGATCTAGAGTATCTTTCACTCGAGGATCTTAATTTAATTAGCAGCTATGTATTAGTAGTGAGTAACTACGTACCCACTATCATCACACTAGTAGCTCCATACTAGTCTGTGAGTAACTCCGTACCCATGGCGTACCTCCCCCGAGTGGGAGTACCATAAACAACCATCTATAACAAGATGATTAAGTCACTTGCTGCTAAGAAGTGACTACACAAATTGACCCCTCCATTGCACATTGCAGTACAATCTCTGGTATTACAACTCGAATTTTTGGACGTCCTTATCATAGAGGTCAACTTAGAAACTAGTGCATAGGTCTTGTGGAGTCTCGGCTGACCTAACCACACCACTGGTGACTTCCTACAAAAAATGTGGCGCCGAAGTCACCACCTATGTACTTTAACTCCGTAAAGTACATGGTCTTCATCTGTCATCTATGGAAAGTTGTAAAACATTCCTGCGAGATGGATTTTTTTTCACCCTAAAATTATTGTGCACTATTTTAGTGTGAAGAGCTTTTTTCCTGGGTACCATGGTTCACTAAGCTCATCTTTTGCTAAATTCTCCGATTTAACAAAAGATATGTCTGCCTCCGAACACTCCGGTTTAGCCCCAGACTTTGAGTTTACTTCTTAACACTTCGGTTAAGTCAAAACTCACCAGATACAGTAGGATTTACCACTAAGCTCTCCGGCTTAGCCTTCTATCCTAACTCAGCCCGAGTTTATGTACACTACATATGTCGGATCCGATTAAAACAACCAGGCTCATCTGGAGTGAGATACTACTCACTATTGCCATGTAAAACCTTATTAAATCCTAGAAATGCTCCACTCATTTCCCAGGGGTCATACGACTCATAGGGTTTACACGCACATGAACTTTGTAAGCAAAATAGCCTGTTATGCAATATTACAATTGCTTATGTAGGAAAGTAATTTATTTTCCAAATTCATATGGTAGCAGCTAAAATGTGCTCACACAATCGCACACTTATGTTGAACATAGGCAAGACTATGCTTGCAAAATGCTATAGGGTGCCCCCATGCATGAAATTGTCCAACCAAACTAGTCTTACTGCTAACCTCTAGATTTAGATCACTCCGGAACTAAATCACTCTGTTAGCACTAGCACACCATCATGGTCTTGCTACCTAGAGCTTCTCCGAACTCTGTAAAACTGGGTTTTATCCCAACTTATGGCTATATTTGGTAATTTTCAAAGTTCAAATTTTATCTTGCACACTTTATCACTACAGACAAGTGTACATACAGACCTGCCAAAGAGTCAAGTTACATGCACAAGCCTTGGCGTCCCATTCCACCCAGACTACAATTGATTCCGTGAGAATTTGATGTCCCATACCATCAAATTACCACTCAACCAACTGATGTGACATATAAAAAGGCTCTTTCCCCCCTCGAAAGATCACCACAAACTCTCGAGCAGTGGGATGTCAACGCATGGCAATAAAAAGAAGAGAAAACCATGCTAGTAAGTTTAAGAACAGTTCTCTTCGATCAAATTGTATAAGGGCATTGAGCATTACATCTCAAGACTATACCCCTTCAGATTTGTTTGTCTAGCAAAACTTTAACTCTAGCAAGACGACGCTCGCAAAAGTGGAAATTGAAATCTGGTGAGGCTACGCTCCCAGAGTCTAACACTAGTCATGTCTAGAGAGTACGTTGCTAATGGGGTCATGTAATCGATAAACGCGACCTCAATCCCAGCTATCTTAAATGCCATTGACCAATTTTAGAAGTCATGACCATGGCAAGACTGCGCTTGCAAAAGTGGCTCTACGGACTACATTTGTTCGTCACAATGGACCATGTCCAAGTAGACATTTTTCATTGGGTCTAAGCACATTGGAGCCACGAACTTCTTCTTGTGGACTTTCAACGAGAACAATGTGTCTGATCTTCTCTCATATTACTTTGTGGTAAACCACATGGTTAAACCACTAACAGAGAGAATTTATATCATGTATTTATGTATTGTCAACGAATACTTCTCGAACTATGCGAGAACATTACCATCGATTTCCCTCTTGCCACCTTAAAAAAATTCTAGTGCACTACGGCACAATGTGGGTATGAGTGCACTTACGACGTGACACCAACATGTGCACGCCATGACATGACGTGTGTGCAAGATTGTCAATGGTTCAGCAAACATGGGCACGCTACGGCACCCCTAGACGTACGTGCACCGCACGAGCAAGTGCGTTATGCCACAAATGGCCAGGGTGCACTACGGCACGACTGTGCCACACTTCTCCCAAAGATATAACTCCAAGTGTTGGTTGGGGGTTAGTGTGCTACGGCACATATATCTACACCATGAATGCAAAGCATGTGCACTACGGCACGAATCAGACATTATCCTTTTCACCAGCCGAGAGAGAGAGTTTGTTTGATTTTTCATTTTTTAATTTTATCAAAATTGAACAATGAAATTAATTAAAAAAATAAAGAAATTTTTTACTTTCTCTCTCCTCTTTTTCTGGCCGCTGGTGGCCGCCTTGGTTGTGGCCCTGGCCGCCCGCTGGGCTGGCCGCCCAAGGCTGGGCTGGCCGCCTGGGCTGGCTTGGCCGCCGCTGGCCGCCTGGGCTGGCCTGGCCGCCGCATAGGCTGGCGGCCGTGGGGCTCTTCGCCCCCCCCTTTAGACGGCGCACGCTCCTTCTTCGCACGACTGGCGCAGGCCCTCTACGCCGACGTGAGCAACTGCATACAGCAGTCCAAAATGGACGAAGCATTCTCCCACTCCCCACGCTCTTCAACGGAATGCTTTTCGTTTCAGAAAAGCTTCAGTCAAATCGTCGCCCCCCTCCAGGCTCTACACACAGTGAGAGTGGTCCAAGCTCTACACACAGTGAGAGTGGTATTCTCTGACGAGGCGACTGTAAAGTAGAGCTTGCAGAGATGGGTCGGTTCGCTGCCGTCCGTGGCAGGAGCGGGTCCATGAGCGTGCTGGAGGCGGCGGGCGTTGCCTGGTGTGAGAGGGGGCCGTCCATGGCCTGGGCATCGAGCGAGTGCAGAATGGCCTGGCTAGCTAGCCTGGTCGCCTGGGGCTGGCCTGGCCTGGCTGGCTACACAGCACAGGCAAAGGCGTATCGCCTGGTGTCGCCCCCCCCAACACACAATTGTTTTCCAGCAGTTTCGCAGTGGGCTGTTGCTTCGCCCCCCCTCCATTCCCCCACACAGTATAGAGAGTCGTTTTTTCTCTCTTACCAAACGAATTTTCCTACCAAACGAATTCAGTTTGCAGACCATTGCAACGCAGAGAGAGAAAGAAAATGAAAATTGCTTACCTCCATTGCTTGCTGTGTGTGACGGGGAGAGAGGGAGAGAGAGTTCTTCCCCTCCATTCTTCCATGGCTGCCTCCCTCCACACCCTCCATTCCGGATAAGGATAAGGAGACGAATGGTCGAAAACCATCGAGTGGGCTCCGGTCCCCCGGTCACGCGCGGGCTCTGACAATCCCATCGAACCACGCTCTGATACCAGTGTTACATTCCCGTAACGCCGCTACGGGCATTACCACAAGAGGGGACGGCCTCTGGCTCACCACCCAGCCATAGAGGAAGAATGAGGATTGCCCCTCATCCCCCAGGCTATATAGTGTGTGGCCTGCCGTCCACACTAGCCTGGCCGCCCATGACTCCGCACGGGCGTCCTCTCCCACTGAACCCCGGACATGGCCATCCGGTCTGCCGTCGGTCACAGGCATTACAGCCTACGTGACATACCCGCTCAAATGTGTACTTATGTTTTGTGAGAGGACATTGGAATATATAAAGCTTCTTTACCATCTTACCCACTTGAATGAGTACTTATCTTTTATAAGAGGACATTGGAACATATAAAGTGGCCTTACCTTGTGCTTAATGTTAAGGAGGGAAAGTCTAAGGGTTTAAGGATTTTGTATTCATGCTTTCTTAAGGTTAGTAAGCAACGTGGTTGTGAAATGAGTGCACAATCGTTTTGCCAGAAGGAGGATCTCCTAGCTGTTGAATTGTGTTATTCAAAATCACCTTTGTGTCGTTGACATCCCCTATTTTCTCCCTTGTGTGCTATGAATAAGTAATTATTTTATCCTTAGTGCTTGGTCCTAAAGTCACACAAGTTAGATGTATTGGATTCCTGTTTTTGATGGTGTTGTCTTGTCACACTGAATATGAGTGGTTCGTCCTATTGCGTGTGCCTGATATGATGGGGGATATGATGCGATTCGCCCAAATCGATTCCAAATTGCTCGAGGTCATTTACCACATGAAAATTTGTGATGAGGAGGAGACTATCTGAAGTTGCATCCCAATTTGTTGAAGAGTTAGAGTTTACAGCTTTGATGAAGGACATAGATACCCCAAAAGTCTTGTTGCAAATCTTGGCCTATTGTCTCAAAGGAGAGGCTAAGACATGGATGGAGGTATTTGTTCAAAATTTTCAAAGTGCTCATACTCCTCCTTGTTTGCGAGCTTAAATACAAGGAGCTGAAGGCTGCCTTTTTAGCTCTTTATGCCAGGGAAAGAGATCCCAATGGGATTTGGAGGGAGCTTTGTAATTATCAACAAAACACCTAATTAAGAAGTAGATTAATATCTGATTTGCTTTGCTGAATTGTGGAACAATTGGAGAGTTGCTTTTGCATCCTGAAGTTCCACCAGAGATGATAAAGAAGGAGAGGTTTGTGGCCTAAGCCAGATCTCATACTAAAAGTGGAACAATTGGAGAGTTGCTTTTGCATCCTGAAGCTCCACCAGAGATGATAAAGAAGGAGAGGTTTGTGGCCTAAGCCAGATCTCATACTAAAAGTGGAGTTGAAGAATCCTCTCCGCTTTGGTGAATGTACATCGCTTTAATTGTGGTGAATGGGGCCATCACAGAACATACTGTGACAAACCTCACTACATGGGAGGAGGCATGTTTCCCTTGCCTTAGAACCTAAACAATAGAGTAAATGACTTTGGTGTAGAGATTAAAGGTGCCTCTCAACCTAGCAATAGTGGTGCGGCTATTGATGAGAAGGGAAAGGGTAAAACAGTGAGCCTTATCGGCTTGGAAGAAGAACCGTAATAAGTGATGCTTGGAGCAAAGAGAACCAGAGCTTTTGCCAATGGAGAGGCTGGACCCAGCTCAAAGAAAGGGAAGCAGGTGGCATCATAACCAATAGAACAATCAAAGAAGAAAGCAAAGAAACCAAGGAGATGCTTCAAGGTAGCAGACCTACCTTTAGGGAAGGAACATGATGAATATACCCTGGTAAAAGATCTTGCTCAATGGAAAAAGCTGATATCACCTTTGGTCAGATGATGGATATGTGCCCAAAGATAAAGAGAGAGTGGAAACGAGTAGTGAATCCCAATAGAAAATCTGCTTCAAAACCACTCAAGGGAGTGATGCGTGTAGATATATGCCTAGATGTTAAAGCTTAGCATCAAGGTGTAGGCTTGGGAGAAGCCTATATTGATGGGGGAGGACAAATTTCTGTAATTACCTAATCTTGTATGGAAAAACTTGGATTGAAGATTTCCTCTCAATCCGGGTTCAGGATCAGATTGGAAATTCATGCTAAAGTGAAATGTTTGGGCATTGTAGCTAACTTATATGTGGAAGTTTTTAATTTGTATTGCAAATCAATTGTCATGTTATGCCAGCAGGATTGGGTGCTTACCCTCTTATCTTGGGAAGGCCTTGGTTGTGAAAAGTAGGCGCTATTCAGAATTGGGGAAGGGGGGTAATAACTGTATACACTGGAGTGGGAAAAAAGACGAGCTCCGATATGGTAAGTCATATGGAGATGAACAAAGAAGAGGAAGGGAGTGTTGAAGGGAAAGAGATGGATAGTGAAAGTGAAGAAGAGAAGAGTGATAACTCCAAGGTAGAAGATGGATAGGTATCCTCCTTCATACCTAGGGAGGAAGATCCACAAGAAGTTTAACTCATGGCCATGTATGAAGCTCAAGAGGAGGCAAGATTTGTAACCATGGAGAACCTAATGCAGCCAAAGGCTTCCACACCTCAGCTCTACAAAAGCTAGTAGAGAAGATTCTAAGTGCCAATCTTATGTCAAAGGATATGTAATAGTATCTTGCTATGTTTGCCAAATTTCCTAATCTCTTTATCACTTCTTATGAAGAGGTAAGGGGATTTGTAGGTGAGCTACTCAAGATTAAATTGAAGGAGGGTGCAAAACTAGTGTTCCAAAAGTTGAGAAGGTTGGGATAAGAACAGATTCAAGTACTCAAAGAAGAGGTATATAAGCTTCTGAAAGCTTTATCTATCAAGTTAAAAACTCAGACTAGGGTAACCTGGTTGTGATCAAACCCAAGAAGGATGGAAGGTGGTGAGTGTGTGTAGATTACAAGCCATTGAATACAACTACAAAAAGGAATCATTACCCTTTGCCTTTTCTTGATGATATTTTGGATAAAGTTGTAGGGCATGAGAGATACAACATTTGTGATGGATATTTTGGGTATATTTAGATAGCAATTGCACCTGAAGATCAAGAGAAGATAACCTTCATCACACCCTGGGGTTGTTTTTGTTATAGGGTTATGCCGTTTGGTTTAACAAATGTTCCTTCTTGGTACCAGCAAATATCGAACGAAGTACTTACACCATTTTTATATCACTTTGGCAAGGTATTTTTAGATGGCATCTGTATTTTCAATTCAAGGAACGAGCATTGCAATAAGCTGGAGCAAGTATTCTGTAGGTTAGACTCAATGGGGGGGGGGGGCAACTGAATCCCAAAAAAGTGCTTTATCGGACAACGAAGGATCAAGCTTCTCGTCAGGCATGTGGTGTCCCCAAACGGGATAGAACTGGATCTAGACATTAGGGGAAGGTTGAGGTCTACGGGGGCCCTTTAAGCTGCCATGAGATTAAAGAGATAATTAGTGTGAAGGCCAATAGGAAAAATACATGTGTACAAAAATGTTGGGTTACTTACGAAGAAGAAGATGCCACTGGTGGTATTTTCCATCATGGACCGACGAAATTGTGTGAGATATCAAAAAGTCTTATGTGCGCTAGTTTATAAAAGAGGAGGGCCTGGTTACATCAGTTATCTCCCGGCGCAGTCACCCGGCGCAGCGAGGAAGAAGGTTCCTAGAAGTGACATGTACTTACGTATTTCTCCCCAGCGAGGAAGAAGGTTCCTAGAAGTGACATGTACTTACGTATTTCTCCCCTGCGCATACTTCAATTTGTCATTGGCGCATACACTTTATTGATGCCAACAAAAAATTCTTCGTAGACCTTGTCACAAACAAGAGTAGGAAATGTGAAACAGAAACCCACACTCGCGTGCACACACTCTATCTCTCGTCAAATACACATTTAAATAGATTTACACATACGTACATAAGACATTTAGAATAAATTTTAATGGTAGGAATGCGTGGTGAGGTACATTCTCATTTATTTGAATCTTACATGTGATGTCTCTCTCTCTCTCTCCTCTCTGCATATCTCAAAGACACATTTAAATAGATTTACACAGGAAATTTGAAACATGAACTCTTCCTTACACTTGTGTGCACACACAGTCTATCTCTCATCAAATACACATTTAAATAGATTTACACATACGTATATAAGACATTTAGAATAAATTTTAATAAGAGGAATGTATGGTGAGGTACATTCTCATTTATTTGAATCTTACATGTAATGTCTCTTCTCTCTCTCTCTCTCACTCTTCTCTCACACACACACACACAAACATACACATACACATGTACCTCATACACACACACACATACACATGTACAATCACATCCACATCCTCTCTCACACATACACTCGCACACTCTCAAATGTTGAATCTCTATTTCTCATACACACAAGTACACGTTTGCACATGCACTTATGCAAACACACATTTTCTCACCACACTCTCACTCATAGTCTTTTATGTCTCTCTTTCTCTTTTACTCACACACTCTCTCTTCTCACATACTCCCATGCATAGAAACTCTCTCTCCCTCTCTCTTAATTACATGCACGCACACACATACATAGTTCCTCTTGTTCTC
>NC_141082.1:26044598-26137098 GCF_041138505.1 Cibotium barometz | reverse complement strand
TTTTTAGGTTTTTTAACTAAAAATAGTAAATTTAAATCGTTTTTATAAGGGCTTGATATATTACATTGAAATGCCGTTTTTGTTGAGCCTTGGTTCTATTCAAACCATGCATATATAATATGTTCACATCACATAAAAGGCATGTAAGTAACACATTAACGTCAACTTGATCAACATAAGTCTCTTTGTACTATGATCGTGATTCTTGGACTAAGGAAACATGTAGTAATGAGATCAAACACTCTTAGATCAAAATGATGATCCAAGAAGCCTTACTATGTCTTGCATCCGTTTAAAGGTAGATGTCAAAAAATCAAAAAGAGTCGCTTCTATTAGTTGTAACCTATCCCAAAAGCATGAAAACTCAATTCAAGGTGTCGGTGTCAGGAGTTCTATAATGTTAGATACCAGCACACATACGTAGCTATCCAGCACTACCTTACCTGTATCACTCTAGATATGCTTTTTGTTATCACAAACATTTTGCCAAGAGCATATTCACATGTCAAGAGGGATTAGGGTCTTGGATGATCGCCTTCATGTGATGTATCTATCAGGTAACATTCACATGGTAATCCATAAACCTGTGTGGTACCTTCATAGGCTACACACAACGTATGTAACACATGAATACAATATTCCAAACAAATAAACAATATTACAATCAAAGCATATTATAATCTTACAATCAAAGCCATTTGTAACTCTACGAATCTAAGCCTTATCACGTATTGAGAATTCTTAAAACTCTCTCTCCATCGAGAGTTCTTTATCTATTTCTTAGTAAACGATTCATCTCTATCTTAACAATCTTTATGTATTTATGTTTTTATTTTTCAACAAAAATCTCTTAATCTACACTTAGATTTGTGGTATGCCCTTTTCTTAACTAGACGACTCTAAGTCTTTGTATCAAGGATTCAACGGAAACTTTCTGTAGAAATCTTCTTTTTCTTGAGAGAGTTAGAATTAATCTAATTATTCTTGAGACCTCATAGATTATCTTGTGATAATTCTAGAGTAATAATTTATTTTTATGCTTAATCTTATTTTCTCAAGGAGTCAATTATTTTCTCTTTAAATTTTCTTTTCCTCTCTCTAGAATTTGACTTGAAGGATTTATCTCTTTCTAAAATTATCCTCATTAAAGTTCAAAAAGATCCTTATTCATTCCATTAAATAGCTTTAATTGATCTAAGGTCTTCTTTATTCACCTAAAATCATTTTCTCTCCAAAACTTAAGTCTTAATTTTCTCTCTAGGATTAGAGCTTCTTCTAAAAATGAAACTTATTAAAAAAAACTAATTTGTCACTTAATTAAGAAATCTGTTTTCAAGCTTACTTTGCAAGGGAACAAATTTTACACTTTTATGTGCACAATGTACACATTAGTGTGTAATGATAGGGCATACATACGTGTCAAAAAACTTTTGATGAGCAAATTTGAGATAAAGTACTTGGGTGAGCTTAGATACTTTCTTGGCATTAAGAGCTTGAGAACCAAGCAAACTATTTGGCTTAAACAAAAGTAGTATGTGTTGGACATGTTGTCCAAAAATGGCATGACAACATGCGAGCCAACTCGTATACCCTTGGAGCAAAATGTGAAGCTTAGATTGGGTGCAAGTGAGCTTCTTGAAGATCCAACCATGTATTTATAAATGGAAGGAAGTTTTATTTAAAGGCTTAACCTCAATTACGCAATGGGACTTGTCAATAATTAGAGCCTCACTTAGATGTGACAAGATGCATATTGAGATATGTGAAGGAAACCACATAGTATGAATGTTGAGAAATTCAATATGGACTCACATATACAGATTAGGCTGGTAGTCCTTATGGACTCACATATACAAAAATTCAATATATGGACTCACATATATAGAATAGGCTAGTAGTCCTTATGCGGCAAGAGATCTACTAGTGGAGGGTATTAGTTTAGCCTTGAAAGTACAACACTTTGTTGGATTTCTGAAAAGAAACCCTCCATTTCTTCATTTAGCACCAAATTAGAGTGTAAGGATACTATTATTGATGTATGTGAGGTAACTTGGCTTGGAAAGTTACTTGGTGATTTAGATCAACCCATTAGAGATGTCATCGTTCATTGTGATAACATGGACAGTATTTGCAAGTAACTTAATGTTTCATGCTAGGACAAAGCATATAGAGGTGCATGATCATTACATCAAGGAGAATGTTTCAAAAGATGAGATTGATATGGTTTGCATTGGCACAAATAAGTAACTGACCAACATTTTTTAAAAACTATTGAGTAATGAGAAATCATCGTTCATTATAATAACACTTTATATGTCAAGCACATTATCTTGATCAGTATAGGTCATCAAACCTCTTCTAAAGTGTAAAGTATCGAATTCTTGTCATTTGGAGTACTGCAAATACTTAGGGGGAAGCAAAAAAATAGTAGGCTTCCAAGATATTGCACAAGGGCTCTTCATCAAATTTTACATCTACTTCAAGTCACATTGAAGCCTAAAGAGGCACAATTCTTAATCATCATTCCAAATTGACCTTTTTCTAACATTTTCTTGCTTTTGATTGGCCCAACTTTAATTAAATTAAATTAGATATTTTGCATGAATAAATATGCAAGAACCATAGCAATTTATCAAAGTTCAAGATTTTTCACATGCTTATGTGTCCAGTTTTAATTAATTTAATCAAATGAGTACCTTGTAGATTCTAAAGCCTAGAGTAGACCTTGAATAGGGATTAATTTAACCCTTTGAGAAAGGGAAAATTCTTTTAGAGATAGATGATTACATGACCCTTAAAGTAACCTTAAGATTAATTATTTAATTAGACCTTAAATTAAAATACCTCACAAAGAATAAAAGCTCAATAAATAGAGAATATAGTGCCTATTTCAACCCATACAAATCCTTCTTTAAATTGTTAAAAAAATTTGAGTGTAGTAGGTACTCATAGAATTTCTCTTGCAAGCCTCTATTCAAAAATGAATTCTTCATTTGGCGCGAAGAAACTAGCCTCTAGATGCAATTAATGAACCACACATCTCATATTTGTCATCTTGGCAATAGGACTAGAAAACTTTCCATAGTCAATCCCGTATGTCTGAGCAAATGCCTCACTTTAATGCCTTGCCGCCTTATACTTTTTGTTAAATCACTCTATAGGTTACATGGTTTCATCCATTCAACCAAAAAATCTACTTTGCCATCTTACCCTGTTACATTCCCGTAACGCCGCTACGGGCATTACCACAAGAGGGGACGGCCTCTGGCTCACCACCCAGCCATAGAGGAAGAATGAGGATTGCCCCTCATCCCCTAGGCTATATAGTGTGTGGCCTGCCGTCCACACTAGCCTGGCCGCCCATGACTCCGCACGGGCGTCCTCTCCCACTGAACCCCGGACATGGCCATCCGGTCTGCCGTCGGTCACAGGCATTACAGCCTACGTGACATTACCCCCCCCCTTAAGAAGAGTTTTCGTCCTCGAAAACAAACTGGGGAAACCTTTTGGAAATTGCACTACGACGTTCCCAAGTTGCTATTCCTCATCCCTATCTGTCCATTTAACAAGTACCTCCTAGTACACTTTATGTCGGGTTTGTCTGTCTCGATACCCAAGAATCCTTTCCGGTTCATGTGGTATCTTTGGTGGAGTGATCAATTCCACCAAAATATCTAGAGAAACTACGTTCTCTAACCCGTGAACTGATTTCTTCAGTTTACGAACATGGAAAACAGGATGAACTTGAGAACTCTCCGGTAACTCAAGTTTGTAGGCTACGTCCCCAATCTCCTTAAGGACCTTGAAAGGACCGCAATATCTAGGAGAAAGTTTATCATACTTTCCCGTTTGCATGGTTGCTGACTGCGCAGGAACCTTTAAAAATACAAAGTCACCTTCTGCAAAGGTCACTTGTCTGCGTCCTTTATCGGCAAATGTATTAGCGCGATCCTGTGCGCTACGGATGCTCTCGCGTGCAGCTTTGAGCATATCATTCATTTATCAAGGAACTCCTTGACAGATTAAAAAAGTCCTTTTCCAGTCCTACAGCCATCGGAGATCTCGGCTGGAATCCATACATTGACATGAATGGTGTAAATCCAGTCTTGAGGAATCTCCAGTGGACGGAGTAGTCCTCCAACCTTAAGACGTTCTGTTTATTGACTTGGTACTTACTGCATTTCAGCACATAAGTCTGGACGTTCTTAAACAAACTAGGCCAATAAAACTGTCTTTTTACTAGTGCATAGGTTTTCTGAATCTTAGGATGACCCGCACTTGGACTATCAAAATTATACCCCGAAGACTCGGCTAGCCTCTCCGGACTAACTCTCGCCTCGCTACCCGCCGCACCTACGGCCAGTCTCTCCGGACTAGCATTACGTGTCGGCGAGGAAGGTGGGCGCGGCTGTGACAAAGTGTGTATGCGTACAGCGCGCCAGACCTCTGTAAAGACAGGATCATGCCCATACAAGCCATGATCATGCTCACACAAGCCATGATTTGGTATTTCAACCAAAACCTTAAGGTAAATTTCATGCCTTGATTTTGCATCATGTCATTAGCACAGAAGCTAATGTACTGGAGAGCATTCTAGTAGCCAAAGTTCTTAGACCATGCTACTAGATTTTTGTAGACTACGCTACCATGTTGCTTCACCAACTTGTTAAAACTTCTCCTTGGAAAGTTCTACGGCCATAGGAGAAATAAACTAGAGCCAATCTAATCATGCAACACAAGGATTAGTTCCAAAGCTGAGAGATACTTTCTCTTTTAGATAATGTAACTTTTTTGAAGATTTCCCTTCAAATATAACAATCAAACTTCCTATCTCTTATGCCATACTATATATGCGGACAGACCATATAGTATGTGGAGATGTTTGATAAAGATTATTGCACCACTACGGGTGTCTCGAGTTACATCCAATCACTTACAACTCTTTGTTTCTATTACCAGACACATCCCTTCAAGTATTGTCTGGACTCACACAACTATTCGAGTTTATGTGATATTTGAGGATATCCCTCCTTTCCCTCAAGAAAGGTTTTTGTCCTCAAAAACTCTACTCTTAAGTGGACTACGCGCTAGCATCATAGGTCCAAGAACAAATCTAGACCGTGTTTAATATCATATGTTATATTCTTGAGTCCTTCCAAGAAACTTTTAAACATCTTGTAACGAAGATGTGGTATAGTGTCTACGCACATATGGTGGTACTATTGATAAACTGTTTTGCAACAGATCAGTGGTTTCACACTTGTAACAAAGTGCTTCATTGTTGCATATTATTACCCTTCATAAGTGGTTACACACTTATGAATTATTTGCGTGGGTTGTATTATTTATCAAGAAAATTCCAAACTACTAATAACCACATTATCAATCCACAGATAATGACTGAGCTTGCTGCGAAGCCATAGGTTGCTAGATAATTGATGGTAATTACACAAGCCCAATGTCCCATTCCATCGTACATTCAATATAAATGCAAACATCACAGTACTTCGTGATGATGAACTTAGGAATTTCATCCTATCCCTCTTTGGTGTTGGTATGAAGTATAACTATGAGAACATTATTTGCTGCCTCCTCATTATAGCGGCAAAGCTACCTACCCATCACAGGTGGCAATCTCTACCAAGCTATAACCAATGATGACAAGCAAATAAACGAGTACTCTTGTAAGAACTTCATAACCATATCTCACACCAAACTCATAATCACTACGGATTAAATGCCAGGGCTTGCAAAATTGAATGTTGTCTGATAGGTAGAGGGAATCATCAAACTACGGATGACCTTGACAACTCACTAGGACTAGTGATGTGTAACTTTTAAGTTACTCCACTCTCTTGCTTATTCCATACCATCGAACAAATCAGTCCCTCGATTTGAGCAACGTCAACATATTTATGAGTACCTCGATACTCATGGATTGTGGTTCGGTAATTTAAAATGTTGATCTAGAGTATCTTTCACTCGAGGATCTTAATTTAATTAGCAGCTATGTATTAGTAGTGAGTAACTACGTACCCACTATCATCACACTAGTAGCTCCATACTAGTCTGTGAGTAACTCCGTACCCATGGCGTACCTCCCCCGAGTGGGAGTACCATAAACAACCATCTATAACAAGATGATTAAGTCACTTGCTGCTAAGAAGTGACTACACAAATTGACCCCTCCATTGCACATTGCAGTACAATCTCTGGTATTACAACTCGAATTTTTGGACGTCCTTATCATAGAGGTCAACTTAGAAACTAGTGCATAGGTCTTGTGGAGTCTCGGCTGACCTAACCACACCACTGGTGACTTCCTACAAAAAATGTGGCGCCGAAGTCACCACCTATGTACTTTAACTCCGTAAAGTACATGGTCTTCATCTGTCATCTATGGAAAGTTGTAAAACATTCCTGCGAGATGGATTTTTTTTCACCCTAAAATTATTGTGCACTATTTTAGTGTGAAGAGCTTTTTTCCTGGGTACCATGGTTCACTAAGCTCATCTTTTGCTAAATTCTCCGATTTAACAAAAGATATGTCTGCCTCCGAACACTCCGGTTTAGCCCCAGACTTTGAGTTTACTTCTTAACACTTCGGTTAAGTCAAAACTCACCAGATACAGTAGGATTTACCACTAAGCTCTCCGGCTTAGCCTTCTATCCTAACTCAGCCCGAGTTTATGTACACTACATATGTCGGATCCGATTAAAACAACCAGGCTCATCTGGAGTGAGATACTACTCACTATTGCCATGTAAAACCTTATTAAATCCTAGAAATGCTCCACTCATTTCCCAGGGGTCATACGACTCATAGGGTTTACACGCACATGAACTTTGTAAGCAAAATAGCCTGTTATGCAATATTACAATTGCTTATGTAGGAAAGTAATTTATTTTCCAAATTCATATGGTAGCAGCTAAAATGTGCTCACACAATCGCACACTTATGTTGAACATAGGCAAGACTATGCTTGCAAAATGCTATAGGGTGCCCCCATGCATGAAATTGTCCAACCAAACTAGTCTTACTGCTAACCTCTAGATTTAGATCACTCCGGAACTAAATCACTCTGTTAGCACTAGCACACCATCATGGTCTTGCTACCTAGAGCTTCTCCGAACTCTGTAAAACTGGGTTTTATCCCAACTTATGGCTATATTTGGTAATTTTCAAAGTTCAAATTTTATCTTGCACACTTTATCACTACAGACAAGTGTACATACAGACCTGCCAAAGAGTCAAGTTACATGCACAAGCCTTGGCGTCCCATTCCACCCAGACTACAATTGATTCCGTGAGAATTTGATGTCCCATACCATCAAATTACCACTCAACCAACTGATGTGACATATAAAAAGGCTCTTTCCCCCCTCGAAAGATCACCACAAACTCTCGAGCAGTGGGATGTCAACGCATGGCAATAAAAAGAAGAGAAAACCATGCTAGTAAGTTTAAGAACAGTTCTCTTCGATCAAATTGTATAAGGGCATTGAGCATTACATCTCAAGACTATACCCCTTCAGATTTGTTTGTCTAGCAAAACTTTAACTCTAGCAAGACGACGCTCGCAAAAGTGGAAATTGAAATCTGGTGAGGCTACGCTCCCAGAGTCTAACACTAGTCATGTCTAGAGAGTACGTTGCTAATGGGGTCATGTGATCAAGGCTACTAGCAGGTAATCGATAAACGCGACCTCAATCCCAGCTATCTTAAATGCCATTGACCAATTTTAGAAGTCATGACCATGGCAAGACTGCGCTTGCAAAAGTGGCTCTACGGACTACATTTGTTCGTCACAATGGACCATGTCCAAGTAGACATTTTTCATTGGGTCTAAGCACATTGGAGCCACGAACTTCTTCTTGTGGACTTTCAACGAGAACAATGTGTCTGATCTTCTCTCATATTACTTTGTGGTAAACCACATGGTTAAACCACTAACAGAGAGAATTTATATCATGTATTTATGTATTGTCAACGAATACTTCTCGAACTATGCGAGAACATTACCATCGATTTCCCTCTTGCCACCTTAAAAAAATTCTAGTGCACTACGGCACAATGTGGGTATGAGTGCACTTACGACGTGACACCAACATGTGCACGCCATGACATGACGTGTGTGCAAGATTGTCAATGGTTCAGCAAACATGGGCATGCTACGGCACCCCTAGACGTACGTGCACCGCACGAGCAAGTGCGTTATGCCACAAATGGCCAGGGTGCACTACGGCACGACTGTGCCACACTTCTCCCAAAGATATAACTCCAAGTGTTGGTTGGGGGTTAGTGTGCTACGGCACATATATCTACACCATGAATGCAAAGCATGTGCACTACGGCACGAATCAGACATTATCCTTTTCACCAGCCGAGAGAGAGAGTTTGTTTGATTTTTCATTTTTTAATTTTATCAAAATTGAACAATGAAATTAATTAAAAAAATAAAGAAATTTTTTACTTTCTCTCTCCTCTTTTTCTGGCCGCTGGTGGCCGCCTTGGTTGTGGCCCTGGCCGCCCGCTGGGCTGGCCGCCCAAGGCTGGGCTGGCCGCCTGGGCTGGCTTGGCCGCCGCTGGCCGCCTGGGCTGGCCTGGCCGCCGCATAGGCTGGCGGCCGTGGGGCTCTTCGCCCCCCCCTTTAGACGGCGCACGCTCCTTCTTCGCACGACTGGCGCAGGCCCTCTACGCCGACGTGAGCAACTGCATACAGCAGTCCAAAATGGACGAAGCATTCTCCCACTCCCCACGCTCTTCAACGGAATGCTTTTCGTTTCAGAAAAGCTTCAGTCAAATCGTCGCCCCCCTCCAGGCTCTACACACAGTGAGAGTGGTCCAAGCTCTACACACAGTGAGAGTGGTATTCTCTGACGAGGCGACTGTAAAGTAGAGCTTGCAGAGATGGGTCGGTTCGCTGCCGTCCGTGGCAGGAGCGGGTCCATGAGCGTGCTGGAGGCGGCGGGCGTTGCCTGGTGTGAGAGGGGGCCGTCCATGGCCTGGGCATCGAGCGAGTGCAGAATGGCCTGGCTAGCTAGCCTGGTCGCCTGGGGCTGGCCTGGCCTGGCTGGCTACACAGCACAGGCAAAGGCGTATCGCCTGGTGTCGCCCCCCCCAACACACAATTGTTTTCCAGCAGTTTCGCAGTGGGCTGTTGCTTCGCCCCCCCTCCATTCCCCCACACAGTATAGAGAGTCGTTTTTTCTCTCTTACCAAACGAATTTTCCTACCAAACGAATTCAGTTTGCAGACCATTGCAACGCAGAGAGAGAAAGAAAATGAAAATTGCTTACCTCCATTGCTTGCTGTGTGTGACGGGGAGAGAGGGAGAGAGAGTTCTTCCCCTCCATTCTTCCATGGCTGCCTCCCTCCACACCCTCCATTCCGGATAAGGATAAGGAGACGAATGGTCGAAAACCATCGAGTGGGCTCCGGTCCCCCGGTCACGCGCGGGCTCTGACAATCCCATCGAACCACGCTCTGATACCAGTGTTACATTCCCGTAACGCCGCTACGGGCATTACCACAAGAGGGGACGGCCTCTGGCTCACCACCCAGCCATAGAGGAAGAATGAGGATTGCCCCTCATCCCCCAGGCTATATAGTGTGTGGCCTGCCGTCCACACTAGCCTGGCCGCCCATGACTCCGCACGGGCGTCCTCTCCCACTGAACCCCGGACATGGCCATCCGGTCTGCCGTCGGTCACAGGCATTACAGCCTACGTGACATACCCGCTCAAATGTGTACTTATGTTTTGTGAGAGGACATTGGAATATATAAAGCTTCTTTACCATCTTACCCACTTGAATGAGTACTTATCTTTTATAAGAGGACATTGGAACATATAAAGTGGCCTTACCTTGTGCTTAATGTTAAGGAGGGAAAGTCTAAGGGTTTAAGGATTTTGTATTCATGCTTTCTTAAGGTTAGTAAGCAACGTGGTTGTGAAATGAGTGCACAATCGTTTTGCCAGAAGGAGGATCTCCTAGCTGTTGAATTGTGTTATTCAAAATCACCTTTGTGTCGTTGACATCCCCTATTTTCTCCCTTGTGTGCTATGAATAAGTAATTATTTTATCCTTAGTGCTTGGTCCTAAAGTCACACAAGTTAGATGTATTGGATTCCTGTTTTTGATGGTGTTGTCTTGTCACACTGAATATGAGTGGTTCGTCCTATTGCGTGTGCCTGATATGATGGGGGATATGATGCGATTCGCCCAAATCGATTCCAAATTGCTCGAGGTCATTTACCACATGAAAATTTGTGATGAGGAGGAGACTATCTGAAGTTGCATCCCAATTTGTTGAAGAGTTAGAGTTTACAGCTTTGATGAAGGACATAGATACCCCAAAAGTCTTGTTGCAAATCTTGGCCTATTGTCTCAAAGGAGAGGCTAAGACATGGATGGAGGTATTTGTTCAAAATTTTCAAAGTGCTCATACTCCTCCTTGTTTGCGAGCTTAAATACAAGGAGCTGAAGGCTGCCTTTTTAGCTCTTTATGCCAGGGAAAGAGATCCCAATGGGATTTGGAGGGAGCTTTGTAATTATCAACAAAACACCTAATTAAGAAGTAGATTAATATCTGATTTGCTTTGCTGAATTGTGGAACAATTGGAGAGTTGCTTTTGCATCCTGAAGTTCCACCAGAGATGATAAAGAAGGAGAGGTTTGTGGCCTAAGCCAGATCTCATACTAAAAGTGGAACAATTGGAGAGTTGCTTTTGCATCCTGAAGCTCCACCAGAGATGATAAAGAAGGAGAGGTTTGTGGCCTAAGCCAGATCTCATACTAAAAGTGGAGTTGAAGAATCCTCTCCGCTTTGGTGAATGTACATCGCTTTAATTGTGGTGAATGGGGCCATCACAGAACATACTGTGACAAACCTCACTACATGGGAGGAGGCATGTTTCCCTTGCCTTAGAACCTAAACAATAGAGTAAATGACTTTGGTGTAGAGATTAAAGGTGCCTCTCAACCTAGCAATAGTGGTGCGGCTATTGATGAGAAGGGAAAGGGTAAAACAGTGAGCCTTATCGGCTTGGAAGAAGAACCGTAATAAGTGATGCTTGGAGCAAAGAGAACCAGAGCTTTTGCCAATGGAGAGGCTGGACCCAGCTCAAAGAAAGGGAAGCAGGTGGCATCATAACCAATAGAACAATCAAAGAAGAAAGCAAAGAAACCAAGGAGATGCTTCAAGGTAGCAGACCTACCTTTAGGGAAGGAACATGATGAATATACCCTGGTAAAAGATCTTGCTCAATGGAAAAAGCTGATATCACCTTTGGTCAGATGATGGATATGTGCCCAAAGATAAAGAGAGAGTGGAAACGAGTAGTGAATCCCAATAGAAAATCTGCTTCAAAACCACTCAAGGGAGTGATGCGTGTAGATATATGCCTAGATGTTAAAGCTTAGCATCAAGGTGTAGGCTTGGGAGAAGCCTATATTGATGGGGGAGGACAAATTTCTGTAATTACCTAATCTTGTATGGAAAAACTTGGATTGAAGATTTCCTCTCAATCCGGGTTCAGGATCAGATTGGAAATTCATGCTAAAGTGAAATGTTTGGGCATTGTAGCTAACTTATATGTGGAAGTTTTTAATTTGTATTGCAAATCAATTGTCATGTTATGCCAGCAGGATTGGGTGCTTACCCTCTTATCTTGGGAAGGCCTTGGTTGTGAAAAGTAGGCGCTATTCAGAATTGGGGAAGGGGGGTAATAACTGTATACACTGGAGTGGGAAAAAAGACGAGCTCCGATATGGTAAGTCATATGGAGATGAACAAAGAAGAGGAAGGGAGTGTTGAAGGGAAAGAGATGGATAGTGAAAGTGAAGAAGAGAAGAGTGATAACTCCAAGGTAGAAGATGGATAGGTATCCTCCTTCATACCTAGGGAGGAAGATCCACAAGAAGTTTAACTCATGGCCATGTATGAAGCTCAAGAGGAGGCAAGATTTGTAACCATGGAGAACCTAATGCAGCCAAAGGCTTCCACACCTCAGCTCTACAAAAGCTAGTAGAGAAGATTCTAAGTGCCAATCTTATGTCAAAGGATATGTAATAGTATCTTGCTATGTTTGCCAAATTTCCTAATCTCTTTATCACTTCTTATGAAGAGGTAAGGGGATTTGTAGGTGAGCTACTCAAGATTAAATTGAAGGAGGGTGCAAAACTAGTGTTCCAAAAGTTGAGAAGGTTGGGATAAGAACAGATTCAAGTACTCAAAGAAGAGGTATATAAGCTTCTGAAAGCTTTATCTATCAAGTTAAAAACTCAGACTAGGGTAACCTGGTTGTGATCAAACCCAAGAAGGATGGAAGGTGGTGAGTGTGTGTAGATTACAAGCCATTGAATACAACTACAAAAAGGAATCATTACCCTTTGCCTTTTCTTGATGATATTTTGGATAAAGTTGTAGGGCATGAGAGATACAACATTTGTGATGGATATTTTGGGTATATTTAGATAGCAATTGCACCTGAAGATCAAGAGAAGATAACCTTCATCACACCCTGGGGTTGTTTTTGTTATAGGGTTATGCCGTTTGGTTTAACAAATGTTCCTTCTTGGTACCAGCAAATATCGAACGAAGTACTTACACCATTTTTATATCACTTTGGCAAGGTATTTTTAGATGGCATCTGTATTTTCAATTCAAGGAACGAGCATTGCAATAAGCTGGAGCAAGTATTCTGTAGGTTAGACTCAATGGGGGGGGGGGGCAACTGAATCCCAAAAAAGTGCTTTATCGGACAACGAAGGATCAAGCTTCTCGTCAGGCATGTGGTGTCCCCAAACGGGATAGAACTGGATCTAGACATTAGGGGAAGGTTGAGGTCTACGGGGGCCCTTTAAGCTGCCATGAGATTAAAGAGATAATTAGTGTGAAGGCCAATAGGAAAAATACATGTGTACAAAAATGTTGGGTTACTTAAGAACCTAAATCTTGTGGTCAAAGGTAGAATCTTACCTTTTGTCAGATCTGCAGCAAAGAAAATCTTCAATATCTTTTCTTTTTATATTTTTATAAGGAAAAAGTTTTAAAAAGTTACCCCCCCCACTTCCCTTTTCCCTCCACATCTCTCCAAAAGTAGGGGCGTGTTTCTCTATCCTCCCTTTTAGACTAACCCACTTTTCCCATCTACCACTCTCTACAACCTCACTTGTAGCCCTATCTTCATCTCCAACTTGAGGAAAGCTCTTTGCTACCAGAAGCTGTGTTATTAGCCTCTCTCTCTCTCTAGAGGAAGCTCTGTTATATCAGACTCTCTCTCTCTCTCTCTCTCTCTCTCTCTCTCTCTCTCTCTCTCTGTGTGTGTGTGTGTGCAAAGCAGGCACCTAATGCAATCTCTCATTAGCTTTCTTTTGAGGAAAGCTCTTTGCTACCAGCAGCTACTCTCTCTAGAAGAAGCTCTATTATCAGACTCTCTCTCTCTCTCTCTCTCTCTCTCTCTAGAAGAAGCTCTATTATCAGCCTCTCTCTCTCTCTAGAAGAAGCTCTATTATCAGACTCTCTCTCTCTAGAAGAAGCTCTGTTATCAGCCTCTTTCTCTCTCTAGAAGAAGCTCTATTACTAGCCCTATGGAAAACTCCAAAATACTAAGACTAACCAGCAAATTTGCAACATCATTCTATAAGTATTTCCTTGGTCATCGCTACTCCCATTCATCCGCGGAATTTCCTGGACTCATCAAATCAATTCACATTAGTATTCATCAATACTTAGCATCCCTATGGAAACATTCAAAATACTAAAACCAACATGCTAAGTCGCAACATCATTCTATAAGTATTTCCTATGAAATCACCCATGATACTCAAAGCTTAGCTAGGCGTCCCTAACTAAATACACAAAATATTGATAGAACCACTGTCACGTCTGGTGTGCTTCTACCAAGTACTTTGATTTAAGTTAATGATGATTAGAATTTCGCTCAGTTGAGAGAGCGTATTGTCATGTCCTTTAATGTAAGGAACCAATTCAAGTTTGTTGTTTCTAATCGACCTATGCGTCACAGGTCAGAGAAACATACACTCTGTGTGTCATTGAAGCCCCCTAGGGTCCTTAGCTTGAAAGACTATTAAGTTGTAGACTCAGGTAACATTTTGAGTGATTTTTGGCGATAATTTGTAGTGGTGTACTTTTGAATACAAAAATTTTAATTGCACCATAGCCCCAATGTCCTCTGTTTTTCACTCCAATTTGGATTTTAATTTTGTTAATTTTAAAATTTATTAAATGTTTAAATGGAATGCTTTATAAGAAAAAGTTTTGGTTTCTAAAGCTCATTTCATTCTTAAGATCTCACAATTTCGATTTCGCTTCAATATCCCGCCATGGCTTCAAGCTCTAACTCGCTACGTGCAAAGCTTGAGAAAATTGGGCTCTCAGCAGGTGTGCAGGTCAGAACATCCCCATTTTTGAGGGGGTGATTGATATGCAGAGAACTATAGACCTTCACACAGAGGCTTTTCAAGAGCAGGTCCAGTACATGAATGATGTAGTGGCACAATATGTCGTGCAATTGCCTGAGTCCACCACTAAATGGGTTCCAGTGGACTTAATTAGGCATATGTACCATGGTGACAAGTCGTTCCGATTCAGGCTCAACCGATTTTTGAAAGGGCTTACATCTAGCAATTACAGGGTCAAAGATGATGACACCGTTTATGAATTGCAGGTTGGTAATGTAGGCACCACCTTCCTTTCATGGGATATGACGTTAGCACTGCTTCTGCAAGAAGCCAGGGATGCAGAAAAAAAGAAGGGAAAGGCAATGAGTAAAGAAGTAGCTCTTGTGAAGGAATCCATGTGAAGGAATCCAAAGGCGAGGTGGAAGAGGTTTTCTCAGATGAAGCTGAAGCGTCCATGGCTTTGGTGCTTCTCCAACAAGGGTCAACTGAGGATGAAGAGCCTCATCGTGACCTCAAGGGGGATGAAATTGTGGAAGAGATCCCTGAGTTGGATGTAACCACTTTGAATCCCATCATCATGGATAACAAGGAAATTCTTTTCCTTGATGACATTTGTAAATCCTTGGGGTTAAGGGGGGAGGATGAGGCCCTAAGCATATTAGCAATTGGGTCTGGTTTCTGCAAACAAGACACACCTTAGCAACAGACTGCAGGTGTACAGATTGATTTTGATGGACCATGATCTTACCAAAGCGCTATCATTCCAAGGTTATGATACAGAACGTACAATTGAGGAAACTGTTTCCAATGCCCTTGTTGCTATAGAAAATGTAGCACCTTTTTGGATAGCCTTAGTATGCTCTGCCATCTCCTCAAGCATTTTTCTAGAGGCTTTGACTCTTAAGGTTGGATCAGAGAAATTTAGAGGAGATAAGGATTCCTGCCCATAGAGTGCCTTAAATGGTAACATCCCTATGCTCTCGGGATAAGATGTACTATAGGCAAATTCTAATAGAGAAAGGTATTGAATCCATCTTCTTGGCTCCCACCCACAATATGCTCCAAGAATGTCTTCAATTAATTGTTTGACTCTCTCAGTCTAGCCATGGATGGTAAGATGTACTATCGCAAAGTTGAGTACTCAAAGGGATGTACATAACCGGTGCAAGTCATGTTTCGGATGCCAGAGGATGGGAAGAAGAGTGCTGAAATTTGAACCCATAAATGCCATTCTTTCTTTTAAACTCTTTGATAAGTGGGGGATTGATGCAAGTGGACAATTGCCCCCCATGACTACACGTGGAAAATGTTACATACTTCATGACCATAGATTACCTATCACCATGGGCAGAAGCCAAAGCTACAAGAGCAGACAATGCAAAAGAGGTATCCAAGTTTGTGTATCAAGGGATTTTCTACCATTTCATAATACCATTAGAGATCCTCTCTGATATAATACCATTAGCAAAATGACATAGTCTCATGAAAGGACTTGGAGCTCCCTTGTGCACTCTGGGCTTACAAAATTGCAGTGAAGGAGGCTACTCGCTTCTCTCCTTTCCATCTTCTTTATGGTTATGAAAGAATGTTGCCTATCGAGGTAGAAGTACCAGCTTTGAAGTTCTTGTTAAAAGAAAATGAGGAACCACAACTAAAGAGAATGTGGGGGAGAGGGAGAGCTTCAAACCCTCGCAAGCAAACACACACACACACGAGAGATAAAGACACAAGAGAGAGATGGATGGCTGAATTTTCTTCTATCTTCTTGTTCTCTACTCAACCAACATAACATAAAGATAAAAGTACACACTATATTTATTAGTACTCAACTACTACAACATATAAGGGTCGGTCCATAATGTGAACCCAACTAAATGAGCTAGCGTTATAACTATGCCAGTCTCTAGTAATCCAAAATGGTTGTCATCACCACATAGCATGTCATCCCACTGGCCGCATATCACCCATAATCTCACCAACCATGCCAGTGGTGTAGATGCGGAAGCTATCACACACCCACGCGGGTCATCAATGTCCGCCGTAGCACTAGTTGAGCTCAATATCTCAACACTCCCCCTCAAGCTCAACTCCACACACTGCTCTCCAAGTAAGCTCCTAAACTTGTGGAGCTTCTTTGTGCCCAATGCCTTCGTGAAGATGTCAGCCATGTGATCCTCTGTGCTGGCATATACCAGATCTACATCTCTTGCTACTAGAACCTTCTCCCTCACAAAGTGATAATGCACCTCAATGTGCTTCGTTCTAGCATGATATACTGGGTTACTAGCCAACTGTATGCTGCTCATGTTGTCACAATATATGACAACTGCCCTATCCACGGGCTCTCCCATGTCATCAAGTAGCTTCTGAAACCAAGATACCTCACAAGCTACCATAGTAGCACCCCTGTACTCTGCCTCTGTACTCAAGGCAACTATTGGCTGCTTCTTATTACTGCTCCAACTCACCAACAGCACTCCCAAATGAGAACATAAAACCACTGGTAGATCTCATGTCTCTGCAATACTACCGCCCAATCAGCATCTGTGTACCCATGCAACTGTATCTCTGTACCGCCCAATCAGCATCTATGTACCCATGCAACTGTATCTCTGTACCAGCCTCATAGTAAAGTCCATAATCAACTGTGGACTTTATGTACCTAAGAATCCGTCTAGCCGCATCCAAGTGTGGCTTCCTAGGGGCTTGCATAAACTGACTCACAAGTCCAACAACATAGCTCAAGTCTGGCCTCGCAAACAATGGTCATGTAGATCAAACTACACACTATGCGCCTGTATGTAGTGGGGCCCTCCAAAAGCTCACCTGTATCTGCAGAAAGCTTTGTGTTCTGCTCTAAAGGCAATGAAATAGCCTTACAACCTGTCATACCATACTTGGACAACATGTCCAAACCATACTGCCTGTGCATAGCAAAATGCCATGAGGTGATCTCACCACCTCTATGCCCAAGAAATACTGTAGCTCACCCAAATCCTTCATCTCAAACTTTTGCTTCAAAAGCATGACATCATGTATATCTGCATCACTATCACCAGTGATAATCAAGTCATCCCCACATAGATGACCAATAGCATGATCCCTCTATTTGTCTTTTTCACATATAGTGAAAAATTTGCATTGGATATCTGAAATCCAATGGTAACAAGATACTCCCCAATCTTGTTTGACCATGCTCTGGGTGCCTGCTTCAAGCCATACAAGGCTTTACGTAACTTGCACACAAAATCTGGATGTGCATTACTCTCATAACCTGGTGGCTGCATCATGTACACTTCTTCTTGCAAATCACCATGCAAGAAGCTTGCAACCGGGCTGAATGTCTCATCATAGTCTATGCCATAAGTCTATGAATAGCCCTTGGCAACCAATCTTGCCTTGTACCTACTCACTGAACCATCAGCATTGTGCTTAACTTTATACACCCACTTACATCCGATTGCCTTCTTTTCCTTAGGCAAAGGCACTAACTCCCATGTTGCATTTGCATCCAATGCTGCCATCTCCTCATCCATTCTTGCAACAACCGGGCTGAATGTCTCATCATAGTATATGCCATAAGTCTATGAATAGTCCTTGGCAACCAATCTTGCCATAAGTCTATGAATAGTCCTTGGCAACCAATCTTGCCTTGTACCTACTCACTGAACCATCAACTTTGTGCTTAACTTTATACACCCACTTACATCCGATTGCCTTCTTTTCCTTAGGCAAAGGCACTAACTCCCATGTTGCATTTGCATCCAATGCTGCCATCTCCTCATCCATTCTTGCAACCGAACTGAATGTCTCATCATAGTCTATGCCATAAGTCTATGAATAGCCCTTGGCAACCAATCTTGCCTTGTACCTACTCACTGAACCATCAGCATTGTGCTTAACTTTATACACCCACTTACATCCAATTGCCTTCTTTTCCTTAGGCAAAGGCACTAACTCCCATGTTGCATTTGCATCCAATGCTGCGATCTCCTCATCCATGGAATCTTCCCATTCTTATTTCCAATTGCCTGCTCAAAGCAAGTGGGCTCAACCTCCTGTATTGCTTTTACCATGTAAGCATAATGATGGGCTGTATATCCATCATATCTCAACCTGTCAACATGGTACCTAACCCTCGTAGACCTGCGTACACCTAGATCACTACCAAGTGTCCTCAAAATAGCCTTGATTCTCCTTACACCAGGAGTAACCCACAAACGGAATGCCAAGCTCCTCATCAAGGCTCTGCTCAGAGCCACTAAAATCACCATCCACATGAGTGACGTGCTGATAGATCATGCACAAAAGGTTGATCTACCTTTTCCTTCCCTTTCCGTGATACATGTGTACCTGCATCATTCCTCAACCTACCTGACCATGGGCTACTGACCATGGGCTAACATTGGATCCACTGCTCGAGGACTCCCCAGGTCCACTCAGCACCTGTGTGACTGCTACTCTACATGTGGTGTAGCATCAACACTTCTTACATCTGCATCTTCTATTGCCTTCACTACTGGTGCATACCAGCTACTCATCTCATCGAAGACAACATCTCTGCTTACACGCATCTCCCGAGTGGTAGGGTTATAGCATCTATAACCTTTTTTCTCCATAACATAGCCAATGAAGATGCATTTCTCTGCCTTTGGATCCAATTTTTTATGCAATACACCCAAACACTTTCAAGTGAGACACATCCGGGCTTATGCATGTAAACTTCTATTCAGGAGTCATACCATGAACAACTGCAGTGGGTGTCGTCTTCATAATATACACAGTAGTTGCTACTGCTTATGCCCAAAAGTAATGTGGCATATTCTTTTTAGCCATCAAGGCACGTGCCACTTCTGCAATGTGCACGTTTTTCCTTTCTGCAACACCATTCTGTTGCGGAGTGTACCTGCATGTAAACTGCCTCTTGATTCCCTACTTTCTCAGAAAATCGCGTAACTCATTGGAGAAATATTCTCCCCCACCATCTGATCTTAGGCATTTTATTTGCATGCCTTTTTCCTTCTTGACCAAGGCTTTAAATCTCTGAAAGTGAGCAAACACCTTACTTTTCTCCTTCATGAAATAAACCCATACTTTCCTAGTGTGGTCATCAATGAATGTAACATAGTACCTGCCAACAACCGGCAATTGTTGCAGTCTTGGTTGGTCCCCATACATCTAAATGTATGACATCCAATGGGCTTGCACTGACATGCTTTTCATGTGGGAAAGCATGTTTGGCCTGCTTACCAAAGTTGGCATGCTTCACATACCTGATGCATACCGTCAACCTTAAACTTTAGCAAACCTGCAACAATATTTTGAGCCTGCATAGACTTCAGTCACTGTACATTCACATGACCAATGAGCTTGTGCCATATGTCAATATATGTAATGACACATGTTCCATTCACAAACATGGCGGCTGCCTTTATCTCATGTATGTTCACATCCAAAGTAAACATCCTGCCATTTCTGTTATCCTTTGCAACCAAGCGACACTTATTTTTGAAGTCTTCCACAAAACATCCTTGAGGATTAAACCTCACTTGCAGACCCTGCTCAACCATCTGTCCAATAGAAACCAGGTTCTTTGTAATATTACGAACATGAAGCACATCAGCCAAGTACTTCATTTTTCCATTCTGCATAGACAATGGCACTTTACCAACATGCGCAATGGGTTGCGTTGTACTGTTTCTACATAACCTGGTTTTTTCATTTTTTGCATATCTCTAAACCACTCAACATGACTGATCATGTGGTTAGAGGTGCTAGAATCCACATACCATATATCTTGAGATCTTAACACATCCCTTCTTATGGAACTAAGCATGTGCTGCATCACAAACAACTGCTCACTTCTGTCATCACCTCCATGTTTGCTAGATGATGCATAGTTGCCTTGCTGCAACTTCCCACTTTTACTGTCATTCTGCTTTTTGTAGCAGTCCTTTGCCATGTGTCCTGGTTTGCCATAGTAATAGCACTCTATGCTATTTGCATTTTGATTTCTTTACCAAACCACCTCGGCCTCGTTGGCTCCCCTTGCCTCTAGACTAGCTTCTTCCACCTGTGTATGATTGCTGCATCATTAGACTGTTGTTGTCCATAATTCTAATTTCCTTGTCGGCCACCACCCTGCCTCGACCACGGCCTCTACCTCTGCCTCTACCTGAATTAGATTAGAAGGCCTGTTTTGATGTGTTCTTGCTTTGTGAAAAAGAATCCTCACCTAAAGCCTTTTCTTCTATGATTAGCATCGATATTAAGTCCCAAAAGTTGGGAATATTCTCCCTAACTACAATGGAGGTCTTGAATGGCTTGTACTCTTTGCCAAGCCCATTGAGATAGACACTCACCAAATCATCATCCTCCACTAATACATTGATAGACCTAAGGGATTCAAGAATGCCCTTAATCTTTAAGGCATATTCATTGATGGACATGCTTTTCTTTTCCACAGTATGCAACTCTTGCTTTAACTGCAACTTCCTTGCCTTTGTGTTAGTCTGTAGGAACATCTAAACTAGATTTTGCCATGCAACTCTGCTGGAGTGTTTGCATCCTGTATGTGTCCTATCATAGTGTTTGTGACACTAATTGAAAGCCAGTACATGACTTTTCTTGCACCCTGATTCCAATCCTTGAATGCCTTTATATCTACAAGAGTGGCATTCTCCTCAGATAACTCTGGAGTTTCCTCATTGCCTCCTTCTACATAATCCCAAAATCCTTTACCCATTAGGAAATTAGTCATTTTGAACTTCCAAGCATGGAAGTTATTCTTATCCAGCTTCTCACTTGTGAAGCCTTTGGAAATCTCAACTGTCCCACCAAGGTACATGCGTTGAACCTATGCTTAGAGGAAAAAGCTAGTCGATGGTTCACACATTGATGCATGCTCTGCGATCAAGACCAACTTTAGAATCTTAAAGTTAGCCTTTATCCATGGCTTTTCAAACAAGGTGATCGGTGGAGTATAGCAAAAGAACTCTATTCAATTGAGCGTTAACCAAATGAATCCATTAGAGATTTTATCCTTCGGATAAAACTCAGACTCACGATGTGAGTCATGGGAAAAATTAAATGATATTCAATTGAAGAGATGTTTCATGATGGGCTTAAAGAATAATAGCTTACACAACTTGATCAAGAAACATTCGATCAATGTGTAACGAAGCAATACGTTTAGATGACAACATGCTAGAAGATGATCATGCCACGAGGTGTTCCTTATCTAAACCAAGTGAAGCAATGGCAAAAGAAAGATTGATCTTGGAATTGTCATTCCCTAAATTCTATGCAGCCTTGCTGCTTATTAAAAGCTTACAACCAACATCTCTAAGAGAGGATGAGATCCTTCAAAACCAAACATCCTTATGCCTCTACAAGTGAGGAACGAAATGCCTTGTGTTGAATGCAATCATTACGACCATCCCAATCCCCATTGTGCATACAAGGCACCTATTTTTCTATACTACATATAGTAAAACCTTTGACCATGATACTAAAAAGTGTCCCACTTCATCCATAATTGACTCAAAATACCCATCTCCCGTGCACTAAACAGAAACAGTCCAAAGGGTAGAAACTGCTTAAGAAGCAGTTAATCAAACACTTCAATGTTTCTATTGTCAAGGACCTCACAAGGTAGTAGACTGCACAGTTTGGAATACTTCCATACCCATAGCCACTGACACTTTGCAACCCATGTGTGAACGATGTGGCATTGATCACATGTTCCAAGATTGCCCAAGACGGGTTGCTTCAATGCAACTTGTCTCACAAAATAAACTCTTAACATCTTAAGTGTACAAAATAGGCAATTTTTCACAATACCCTTGAATGTGCTTACACGCTTACAAGCCAAGGCATGAGAAACAGTAAAAAATAATACAAAAGACAATACATCAACATGGGTAGAAGAACATGCTTTAAAACAGAACCCAAAACGAAAAACAAAACCTTCTAAACCCAAGAAATACAAGGGACTGCAAACTATTGAAACCGAGGCTGAATAAAAGACAGGGAAAAGGAGGAGGACATAGAACTAGGGGACATAAACCCATTAGAGCCAAAAGCTACACATGATGCAGAAGTATCCACCGTAAAAGCCACCACACAAACCACAAAACCCATATGTGCGACACATTGTACAAAAGCCCAAAAGAAAATTCGATCTCGTCACATGGGCAAACATAATGAAAAACTGACAATTCAAAGAAAGTCAGAAAATGAAACAAGTTCTAGTACGTCACTAAGTGAGGATGCAACAAGTTTTGACTCTTCACTCAGCGCACCACATAGACCAATCAAGAAACTAGAACCCACCCAACCACCCAAAATTGATAATAATGATCACATGACATATGCAGAACATAAAAATCAAGCTCAGGAGAGCATGCTTAGCTTGGTTGAGTGTCTCACAGGATCACCAGTTGTGATTGAGCCTCATAATGCCAATCTTAAAAAAGCAACCAAAATACAAAGCCCAGAGAGGAGTACCGCTTCCCCTTTTTTTCAAGAGGAAGATATACTCTCTATAGAAGAGTCATTTGAGACAGATTGCACGAATTATGCGCTTGAGAAAGCACGTGAGTTCGATAATTCCCTTACAAAATTAAATCGGTCTCTCAAAACCTCATTTCGAGGAATGCTCTTCTCTCATGATGAAGCCAGCATAACATCAGCACTTATACCTTTAAGGGCCCAACATGAGTTATACCGAGACATAAAGAACTCCATAGAACAAGAGTGTGAGGATTCGCAAGTTTCCAAACAAACCTCATTAAGAACTGCTAGAGGACAAAGTGTGTTAGTGTACACATTGAGTACTCTTGAAAAAGCTGAGAGCCAAAAAGAGGATGAAAGTGAATGGGAATATGAAACAGAAACGAGATGTGAAGCTGAAACAAAAACTAAAACATCTATGGTTCCTTTGGAAGATTCTATCATGGTATGGTTGGATTTTCCTACAGGCAATGATGTTAAGCGCAAACGCGTATTGATTAGCCCTCACGTTAGTCATAACATCAAGATAATAAATACTTGGGTGTCACTGGGACAACCTAAACTCATCCCTACATATAATAGTCTTGCAAGAGGAGCCAATGGACAAAACATTGAAGTTCCCGGTTACTTTAACTACACTACTCAAACAATCGATGGATATGGAATTTACATTCCATGTTACCCTAGATTCCCTTGAGTATGATACCATCCTTGGTGGAACTTGGATAGGTGAATCATTGTATTCAATAGATGAATCCATGCAAACAGTCACCTTGAACACTATTGCAGGCAATGTACAATTGCTATTACGGGAGGAAGAGACCTTGGAGGACTTGGAACTTCCAACATATCTTACTGAAAAGATCCCTAAAGATTCTGGTTAGATTGAAAATTTCAAATAAAATCACCATAGCTCAAGCACAGCTTTATCCAACATGAGCACACAATCTCATGACTCTCGAGCTATGGGATTTGTTAGGTCAACCAACACTCACAGCATATCCTGAAAGATTTTTCTTTACACAAGACTTGAACATGCCATGTTTGGGGTACTTTGAACATACAATGTATATTGAAACTAACCCCCTTACTTATAAGTTTTTTGTGGTTGAGTATGTGCTTGATCTTGGGGCATAAATGGACTATTGCTGCCCAAGCACCATTGTGCTTTGCTAGCGAAGAGTGATCATGATGGTCAATGATAAAAAGTTGACATTACCATACTACAAGAAAGAGGATCCAACTTTAATGGATTTCTATGATGCTGAATGCAAAAAGTTACAAGCCTCTTCCACAAAAGCCCCTCTACACAATGGCATCCCATCTGCATCAACGATCGACCTCGATAAAATATCTACTCCTTCAACCCCATCCTTACCAAGTTCAATGCCAAAACCTCACAATCAACGGCCATTCATGAAGAAGTTCCTCCCACACAACCATCTATCTCTAACAAGAAACTCAAAGGAAAAGCCCCCGAGCCTATGCCTCTTCATCGACAAACCTCACCAAAGGAGACAGCCACATGCTCGAAGGCCTCATCCACAAGAGACTCTAGCATCATCATCATGCCCATGAGTCTTAAATCTATAGCCTCCGCGCCAACCAAAGTCAAGGAGGGCCCCAAACCTTCCACATCAACCTAAAAGAAAACTCCACCAAGACAACCACAATCAAGGTATCTTAATAGTATCAAGATGTGGGTGGAGAAGCAGCTACTTGTAACTTGTAGCTCAAGGCTACTACGAAGGTGCCAAAATCAAATTTGGGTACCTCGACAGTCAAAGCCTCTTCCTCAACGTAGTACTCAAAGGCCAAAGAAAAAGAAAAATACTCCACAACACCATCCAAAAAAGCCTATGCAACACCAAGTCAACAAGTGTGGGTACCAAAAACACTATTGCAAGCACAAGGATACTATCGAAGCTTAGATTCCCAAGCGCATCACAAAGTCCCCTAAGCTTGCACAAAGAAAGAATCCTCAGTACCACCAAGCACATACACCACCTATGTTCATCAAAGATGGGTGCCTGTGCATGTGCTTCAACAACAAGGATACTGTGATGGTAATCCCATCATATGGTTGCCAAAATATAACAATGTGAAGAAAGCCTCACCATCGACTTCAACCTCAACAGCTTCACCTAAGGTTCCACAAGAATCGAGGCCCAAACAACAAGCAAATCACTCAACCACTCTCGTGCATTCAGTACCTACACAAGAGCTTGTGTGCTCCAGCAAACAACCAGCAGTCTTACCTACTACCTCGACAACATTTGAGCAACAAATTCAAGAATCAATACCCACATTTGCAATGGAGACTTATGAGCGCATCAAGGACAAAATAACAATGCTATTGTCACCCCTCTTGATGTGAGAAATAAGTGCACAAGAACCTGTTGCTCGTAAGTCATGACCTAGCTAACCCATAAAATCAATTAAAATCAACAAACCATCGAGGTCAAAACCTGCAACTTAACGGGGTCAAAACTTGCAATTTCACAGAATTCCATCTCACGCAATTACCCTTCATACCAAGTTAATTTTGCAGCAATGTGATGAGCTATGGTGGATCAAATGCAAGAACCAACATCATTAGTGAGTGATTAGATGATGATTAGGACGAGATTAGTGAGCAATTAACTGATAGCTTAATGCAGGCATGGATACTCAAAAACTAGCAAATACTCATTAGGCCAATGCCTCAATTTATAGTGTTTACATCCACAAGATGCCAAGCATCTAATCCCACTAATCTCTCCTTGATTTGTGCCACCTCCCCTACATCTGGGGGGACACCTTTTGCTTGATTCTCTCCACCTCTTCACTTTTCCCATAATATCTCCACACATCCTAGATCTTCTCATGCTACCCTTTATTCTCTCCCAGTAGATTTCACTCACCTTTTCCTTGCTACCCGCTCATTTACAGACTCTCTTTTTTACAGCCTCTCGCTAAGGGCTTGTTCCCGCACACACCCATTCACTTGTATATTCAACACTCATGTTGTTAGGTTCACACTATGGACCGACCTTTGTATATTATAGTAGGAGAGTACTTTCCTTCATAGTATGTAATCTTATCTCTTTATGTTATGGTAGTAGAGAAAAGACGAGAATAGAATAAAATTCAGCCATCCATCTCTCTTGTGTGCTTGTCTACTCTTGTGTGTGTATGTGTTTGCTTGCCAAGGAGCTTAAGGTCATCTTCTCCCTTGCATTCTTCTCAAGTGAATGGGTGCATGTGACAAAATGTAGTAGGACATGGCCCTACTCATTTTTTAGAGTGAAACAACCAGAAAAATTATAAATTATAAATTATAAATTTCCAAGTTAATAACAGTGTTGAAGCCAAAATGGCTATTTATAAAAGCTAATGAAAAAAAAAAACCCCGATTTAGAGAGTAATTCACTGCCTAAATACATGATTCTTGAAAACACCACCAAGAAATAAAACCTACAAATTACCTCTTGGTATCTAATATTTTAATAGTGGATAAAACATGCGCAAACAATGTAAAAACACTTATAGAAACACTATAAATATACGAATACCGTGGAACATCTAAAAATATAATATTAATGCATCAAGTACATTAATAGCATCTAAAAATATAATATTAATACATTAAGTACATTAATACCATGGAATATCTAAAAATATATTATTAAAGAGTTATGATACATAACAAGAAATATATATAATAACAACAAACTTATTCAATACAATTATTAGTTTTGACAAGAATAGGAGCATATAGACCCTCACAATCACATCACTCACTTTTTCAAATTAATCAACAAATTTATTGACCTCTACAAACAACATAATGTTTGTAGGAGAGCTCAACATAATTTATGATACCAAGCTAATTCATTCTTAACATTACAAGCAAATACCTGTACATCCAAATACAACAAAAACACACATACAAATAGATCACCTATGGATAAACTATAACAAAACAACACTAATTGCCACAATCTCAATATATTGGAGTGACCATTTAACACTTTACTTAATAGACATGAAACTTATTAAAACTTTACTATTCACAAAGCATGACATAATTACAAAGGGAGATTTGCAACTTTTGTTTCCATTGACAAGTGTGGAGAAAGGTCTTAGGTCTGGGGTGGCGACAATAGCCCAGTGGCCGGTAGAGCTAAGAACTCTATGCGCCGGGACCTTAGGGGGGGCTTCACACTCTTTGGCCCACCATGGTGGGTGGGTGGGTGTCAGGGTGGGCTTCCCCCACGAACAAAAAGGTTTTTCGGTCTTGTCTTCACAAACTCATCAAAGTAAGTGGGGCCCAATGGTTATAAGAGACCTCTCATTGGTAGGCATTGGGGATCCCCAGTTCAATATTTGTGAAAGTTGCAAAAAAAGATTTTGATTGGGCCCTCTTTTGTTGTCTAGTTCGTGTGTCCGTGTAGGGGCGAGTTATCGTGTGTCCGTGTAGGCGAGTTTGAGAGGCCTTCCCTCCGTGGTCTATGATTCACACACCCACGGATGCAAGGATCCTCTTTGGCCTCTATTGGAGAGTTCCTAAGTCATATGTGTGAAGCCCATCCATTCTATTGGCATCTAATGGGTATGCACGGATAGCAACAAAAATTGGCAAAAAGGAATCTAGCCTATGTAATGGGAAGAAATTATCTAATGCGTAATATATAGACTAGTATTGCACCCGCGCATTGCTGCGCCGACCAAGGTTCCAGAAAAGAACTTTTACCTCTCTACAACCATCTCTCTCTCTCTCTCTCTCTCTCTCTCTCTCTCTCACACACACACACACATGCACATGCACATGACCCTCTCCCTCTCTCTGTCACGTACACACACTCTCAAATGTTGAAACTCTCTCTCTCTCTCTCTCTCTCTCTCTCTCTCTCACATGCACACACATATACACACCTGCTCTCTCTCTCTCTCTCTCTCTCTCTCTCTCTCTCACACACACACACACACACACACACATACATGCACACACTCCCTCTCTCTTCTTACACTCTCCCACACATAGAAGCGCTCTCTCTCTCTCTCTCTCTCTCTCTCTCCCTCTCTTTCAATCTCTCTCTCTCTCTCTCTCTCTCTCTCTCTCTCTCTCACACACACACACACACGCACACATACACATGTAAATATATAGTATATACAATATTATGTTTTAGATACATAAACCTATACATAGACACATATACTTATACATGTATACATGTATTTAAAAATATAAATACAAACATCGACATAATTTAAATAATTTTGATTAAATTTTAATGTGCGGAGATGGGTGATAAGTTGTGGTCACTTTTAAATATATAGATAGATATATCATACACACATCTAAACACACACACACACACACACAAACATATATATATATAGACACACACACACACATATACATACATACATATATATGTATGTATGTATATATAAATGTAAATAAAAACACACACACACACACACATGTATACACACATATACATATATGTTTTCTATTTAATTTATATTTTATTAAAAGCTACTTTTTATTCTCTATCTCTCACTCTCTTTCTCTCTCTTTTCACCCTCCCTCATTACATCTCTCTCTCTAGGTCTGCCCCATCTCACTCTCTCTCAAGCACATTCTACACATAGATGCAGATGTACGCACATGCATGCATATACTCTCTCTCTCTCTCTCTCTCTCTCTCTCTCACACACACACACACACACACACACGTACACACCACACATACACTGATCTAAACGCACACTCTCTCCTCCCACACAAACTATCTCCTACATAGAAATTATCTGCCTCTCTCTCTCTCTCTCTCTCTCTCTCTCTCTCACGTACACACACACACACACACACACACACACATGTACACACCGCACATACACTAATGAAAAGACACACTATCTCCTCCCACACAAACTATCTCCTACATAGAAATTCTCAACCTCTCTCTCTCTCTCTCTCTCTCTCATGCACACACACACACACTCTCTCTTTCTTCACGCACACTATCTCACATAGAAACTCTCTCTCTCTCTCTCTCTCTCTCTCTCTCTCTCTCTCTCTCTCACACACACACACACTTAAATAGACGTACACACACATATATAATTTTAATTAATTTTAATGGTAGGGATGAGTGGTGAGGTGTGCTCACTCTCAAATAAATGCATCTTACATGTAATCTCTCTCTCTCTCTCTCTCTCTCTCACACACACACACACACACACATGCACACCCTCTCTCTCACATACACATGCACACACTCTCAAATGTCGAATCTCTCTCTCTCTGTCTCTCTCTCTCACACACACACACACACACATGTACACACATGCACATGTACTAATGCAAACACACACTCTTTCCCCCTACACACTCTCACACATGGACTTCCATGTCTCTGTCTCTGTGTGTGTGTGTGTCTCTCTCTCTCTCCCCTCCACTCACACACACACACACACACACACACACACACACACATGTACACACATGCACATGTACTAATGCAAACACACTCTTTCCCCCTACACACTCTCACACACATACACTAATGAAAACACACACTATCTCCTACATAGAAATTCTCAGGCTCTCTCTCTCTCTCTCTCTCTCTCTCTCTCTCTCTCTCTCATGCACACACACACACTCTCTCTCACATAGAAACTTACAGCTTAAGCTATTAATCAAGCTCTTCATCTCCTATAATTGTTTACTAAACGAAGCTGATGCAAGCCAAATTGTTTTCTTTGCTGATCATCTGACGCTTTTTAGCAAACAAAGAATTACTTTTGCAGAAGGCGAAGGTGACGATAAAGCTGACAAGCATTGCGACGACGATAAAGGTTTATAATCTCTTATCTACAGCTTAAGCTGTTATGACAGCTGTTCACCTTATAAACAGGTCACCTAATACGAGGCTTGGTGGGAAAGTGCCAGAAGAAGTATGGACAGGGAAGCCTCCGTCATACAAGCACTTGAGAGTGTTTGGTTGCGTTGCGTACGTGCACATACGCAGGGAAATGCGCACCAAACTTGATCCTAAGTCTCACAAATGCTACTCTCTCTCTCTCTCTCTCTCTCTCTCTCTCACACACACACACACACATTAAATAGATTTACACACATATATATAATTTTAATTAATTAAATTTTAATGGTAGGGATGAGTGGTGAGGTGTGCTCACTCTCAAATCAATGCATCTTACATGTAATCTCTCTCTCTCTCTCTCTCTCTCTCTCTCTCACACACACACACACACACACACACACACACACATGCACACCCTCTTTCTCTCACATACACAGGCACACACTCTCAAATGTCGAAACTCTCTCTCTCTCTTACACACACACACACACACATGTACACACATGCACATGTACTAATGCAAACACACACTCTTTCCCCCTACACACTCTCACACATAGACTTCCATGTCTCTGTTTCTGTCTCTCTCTGTGTTTCTCTCTCTCTCTCTTCCCCCTCCACACACACACACACACACACACACACGCTATCTCTCTTCTCACACACACTCTCCCACCTATAGAAACTCTCTCTCTCTCTCTCTCTCTCACACACACACACACACACACACACAAATACATTCATGCACACACACACACACTTCTTTCTCATGCACACACACACACACACTCTCTCTCTCTCTCTCTCTCTCTCTCTCTCTCATACACACCCACCCACCCACATGTAAATATATATTATCTATAATATTATGTTTTATTATATTTAGAGATGTATACCTATATATACATGTGCATTTATAAAATAAATAAACACATACACATATATTTTTAATTAATATTAAATTTTAACAAGTGGGGATGCATGATGAGGTGTATATTCACTCTTAAATAAGTGTATCTTATATACAATGTCTTTTGTCTTCTCTTTTGTATACATATATATGTGATTATGTGTGCACATACACACGTATGTGTGATTGTATAATGTCTTCGCGCGTGCATGTGTTGTGCAAGTGTCTTGATTGTGTGTATGTGTTAGTGTGTATTTGTTGTGTGTGTGTGTGTGTACATGGTGTGTTCCACAAAAAAAAAAGTGTGTGTATATGGTGTGTGTTTTTATATATGTGTATCCATAGCGAGTGTCTGCATGTACGTGTGTGTGAGCATGTGAATATACTCGTGTGTACATCTATGTGTGCGCACGTGTAGGTGTATATGTGTGTGTGTGAGTGTGTGCATGTCCATATGTGTGCACATGTACTTGTGTATGTGCGTGTATTTATGTGCTTGTGTGCATGTATACACATGTGTGTATGTGCAAGCTTGAGTATGTGTGCAAGTGTGTATATCTCTATATGTTGCATGTGTGTCCATGTGTGCGAGTGTGTCTATGTGTGTTTGTATGTGTGTGTGCACGTATCATGTGCTTGTGTCTGTGTGTTATGTGTGCACGTATCATGTGCTTGTGTCTATGTGTGCACGTATCATGTGCTTGTGTCTATGTGTTATGTGTGTGTGTGTGTATGCATGAACATATATGTGTGTGCGTCAATATACATATAAATCTATTTATATATACATGCTTACATACCTATAGATACACATACATAATATTGAACATACATGTGTGTGCGTCGATATACATATAAATCTATTTATATATACATGCTTACATACCTATAGATACACATACATACATAATATATATACGTGTGTGTATGTATATTCTCTCTCTTACACATGCACATAATATATATATTTGTGTGTGTATGTGCAAGCTTGAGTATGTGCAAGTGTGCATATCTCTATATGTTGCACGTGTGTCCATGTGTGCGAGTGTGTATATGTGTTTGTATGCGTGTGTGCATGTATCATGTGCTGGTGTCTGTGTGTTGTGTGTGTGTGTCTGTGCATGAACATACATGTGTGTGCGTCGACATACATATAAATCTATTTATATATACATGCTTACATACCTATATAGATACACATACATACATAATATATATACGTGTGTGTATCTATAGGTATGTAAGCATGTATACAAAGATTTTATTGAAAGATGTGAGATGAGATCTTCTTAGATTCAAATTCAAAATTGCATTGGAAGATGTGAGATTTGGCTCCTCCTCACGCTTGCAGGAGTGGTTATTTTGAATTAGCCCCACCTCCTTTGGCCACGAGGTGGGGTTGTGGTTTTGATTGGGCCCTCTTTTGTTGTCTAGTTCGTGTGTCCGTGTAGGCGAGTTTGAGAGGCCTTCCCTCCGTGGTCTATGATTCACACGCAAGGATCCTCTTTGGCCTCTATTGGAGAGTTCCTAAGTCATACGTGTGAAGCCCCTCCATTCTATTGGGTATGCACGGATAGCAACAAAAATTGGCAAAAAGGAATCTAGCCTATGTAATAGGAAGAAAATATCTAATGCGTAATATATAGATATCTCTCTCCCGCGCTCTGGCTATGGCTTCTCACCTCTTCAATTCTACTTCTCATATTGGACAAACCATTGCCTCTGTAGACCTTAGACTAGCTTTAGCGAGAAATGCCCATCCTCATGTGCTTCATTTTTCTAAGCTCCACTCTCGCAAAATGTCGCGCTTTCTCAACCTCCAAAGGCCCCCTCTCCACAGGTAAAAGACAATATCTGAATAGTACAAATAAATTATTAACCATGATCAACCATTTTTAATGTTTTTTTGGGGTTTTGTTTGCAGAAAACAGGTGAAGATAAGATCTGTTCTAGCTGGAGATATGGAGGAGAGTGAAAGGCAAAAAGAAGTTTCAACCGAGTCTGCTGGTGGCTGGGGAAAATGGGTCATCAAGGCTGAGCAATCATTTAATGTCCTCCTCACAGTAAGTGCCACTGCTTTTGCTTAACATATGCTCTTTCTACCTTGGGTTTTGATATGAAAGGGGTTCTGTGTTCCATGTGCAATGCTCGATACCATGTTGCTCATACAAGACCTTATGCCTTACTGCTATATGTGCCCATTCCTTGACGTCATATGCCAGTGGTGATGTCAGCACTGCTATCAACGTATTCTGAGGTCACCAAGCTGTTTTCTGACAGATCAGGATTGCAAGAATAGGTTATGGCGTCGCTGATGTGCACGCATCTTCTGCATCTTCATTGGAGGAAGAGAGGTTGATCTGATGGTGGCAAGTTCGTTTTCATTGACAGAAGACGATGGCATAGAGGCATTTAATAGTGAAAAGAATACATCAGATTTGTCTCTATTGTGAGGAACCCAGCAGGGTCGTATATAGCCATGTCAGAAGTTCATCATCTAGTAAAGAGCATTATGGCTCATTAGAGAAACAAACTTGTCATTTAGATATGCAGATGGACTTCCTAGTCCAGGAATTTACTCCATTATACCATAGCCATGGCATGGATGATTTGGGAAAGATCCGGAGAGAGAGAGAGAGAGAGAGAGAGAGAGAGAGAGAGAGAGAGAGAGCATCCTCAGACTGCCATCGCCAGACAGACGAGAGAGGCAGTGAGAGGCTTTGCAAGGGTTCCTTTTACACAATTGCTACATGGAAAAAAAGACACATTTCAATGGCCAAGAAAAGAAGATGTTTGATTACCTTTAATATATGGTTTGGGCAACCTGACACAAAAAATGTAAAAATCTAGAATCAAGGTGTCACGTGCATACCTTCCGATGGTGCCATGTAAACATGATTATTTCTTGCAGCCGCATAAAGGGCAAAGTTAGAGGCCATATATGGACAATTTGGAGCAGCTTTGGGAGCCTAAATGGTGCCGGAGGTGCTTAGGACATGGACCTTCAGTTAGGACACCTTTTGGGTATAGTTTGGAGGCTAAATATGACATTTTGGACATTATTATGTTCGTCAAAAAGGCAAACTGACTTGAATATGTCTTGCTATTAAGATCCCTGCAAAAAGGCAAGTCATGGGTCATTTGTAGGCGTTCAAAGATAGGTTGCAGAGCCAAGACCAAGGGCAAGAGAGCCAAGACCAATGGCATGTAGCCACAACATCTGGATCAGCCAAGTGCACCTCCACATCAGTGTTTTCCACTAATGCCGAGAGGAGGACAATAAGCTTTTTGTTTATGCATAGCATTTTGTGATCTGCTGTCATCTTAATTACTCATTCGTTTCCCAATATACATTAGGAGTAGGTTAGGTAAAGAGTCTCTCTTCTCCTTCTCTCTACTCATCATTGCACATGTGATGTTACCTATTGAAGAAGTGTTTGTATTCGAAATTGTGCAAAACACAAAGATGAATAGAGAGAAGAGAGAGACGAGTCGCTGAATCAATGTTTTTTGTATGTATGTATCAAGATGTACAAAGATTCTAGCCAACATGTCTCCCAAAAGGCCTATGACCTGTCCCACAAAGCGTGGGATCAAATGGTTACTAAAGGGACTGAACTTGCCTATATAGTTCCTAATCACCCCTATGCTGCAGTCGGCCAGTGCAATAATTATCAGCCAGGTTCTTGGACAAATAAAATGCAAAAAAAGTAATAGATACCAAATTGCTAGTAAATGTTTTTCAGATTCTTCTTATTGCCTTGGGTAAAATACGTAACATTAATCTTGGTGGTTGACGCCTAAACAGAGCCTAAAATTGGGGATTAGCATGTCCACATGTTGTGCATGTGACATCTCCTCTTGCTAAGCTTGATGACGAGAATCTATTGATCTTGGATGACTGACATCGTTGTCTATTATAAAAACGTGAATAAGATGAAGTTCCAACATGTTAAATGAAGGGTGTACTAGTGGATGCATGTGCAACAACTCTTGATTGCACACGTGTGACGCGTCGAAAGCACGTTCCATCCTCTCGAAGAAAATCATACACCATATCCTTACTTGTTCGTCTATGGATAAAAGATAATTCCCTTGATCTAGGCCATGCTCCAACTTTTTAAGAACCTGCGGATCAATCTCTTTCACCTTCCACTATGCAACACATCCCCACCCTCAATGTTGGTCACATCCTCTCTCTCAATGTTGGGAGTGACATTTGTGCCTTTCAGTTTTTCTAAGAGACGAAGGTTGGCATTTACATAGACCAACCTATCAAGTTGTGCTGTGCTCAACCTTGAACAAATTCTAATTGTTAGCTAGTTATATAGATATTTAGAAGAAATAACAAACATCACATGTGATACAACTAGACTATATAATACATATTAGGCATTATACATCAAATGATGATGTAAAGTGGGATTACCTGTTTCTTTTCTTAGTATGTATATCAGTGCATATACTCTATATGTGCGGGTTGCACCACTAGTACACTCTTGGGAGAGAACTCGGAGTGCCAATGCTTGCAAAATGGGAGTAAGACGCCCATTTATTCCCCATCATGATATTGCAAATCTCTGTTGCTCCAGTCTTGTGGCCACATCTTGCATGAATTGGTCTCGATCATGGGCATAAATGATACTCCTCTTCAAATTCTATAAGATGGCATTCCTAGTTAGTGTTAGGTTACAGGCAAGGCTTAAAGATAAGAGAAGCATATGCCCATGTAGTTATATGACTAACGACATGCTTACTTTGCTCGATCCCTAGAGACCCACATAGGATGTCCAATGTGTCATGTGCATATGCGCACACAGACATGCTAATCCCAAGGCTAATCTTTGAAAGGTAGCAGATAAATAGTAGACCTAGGGCATGAGTAGGGAGGGCACAGGAGTATCCCAGAAGGCATCTTATGGATGTAGGAGCAGATCAGCAAGGTACTTGAGGGGCTACATGGTTGGTCAGCAACATATGGATATTTCTGTCTTTTTAGCTGGCCGACAGAAGGTCGGGATTTCTCATGGGGCCTATTTAAGGCTTTGCCACCTTTTCAGGCATCTGACAGCTTGAGAGTGTTGGGTCATAGTAGCTTAGGTAGGATATGTTTTCCACCTCTATTGGGGCATGCCTAGGGTTGCTAGAACTATGTACCCTTTTTGTATTATATGAATATATTGAAAATACAGCTATCTCTTTCTCTTCTTTTGTTGCATGCGGATGCTCTGGGGTCTCCTTTCAGCCCTAAACACCATATGGGAACATGCTGATGCAAAATGCAAGCAGAAGAGAGAGAGAGATAGCAGAGTATTCAGTTTTTTACATAGTACAAAAAGGTACATCAGTCTTGCAGCCCTTGGTTGCCTTCCATGAAAAGGTGTAAAACCCTAACTCTAAGCCTAGATCTATCACTCAGCCAAGCAAGGTGAAACTCGCGGCGGGTGCCCGGGGGACTAGGGCCTTTGACACACTTGTTGATACCATCAATGCATATTAAAACATTTAAACATGGCCACAACTTAACACATATCCATCATCACTTTGCATAAAACATAAAGCTGGACAAAACATCCACAAATGCTGAAAATGGAGCTTGCACGTGTGACACCGCATAGAGGCCGGAATGGGCCGACCCCCCCCCCCCCTTGGAATATTTTATTACCCAAGGAGAATAATATCATGTACAAGCTTTGAGGGCCTTACTCTCCCCACGGGAGATGCCGGATTATCCATATACAAATGCCATGACACAGCCCAACACGAGGCTACCAAGCCGGAACATAGGCTGTAGAAATGCCGAGCCAACAATATAATCCATATACCTCCGTGTGGGTACTGATTCTTCCCCAAAAACCACGGGTCTTCATGCAATAGAAAGGGTACAGCAAATACAACTCTCCATTCAGCGGGTACAGTAGGTACAATGGTTGGTACAGCCGGTATAGTGGCTGGTACAGCGGGTGCAGTGGCTGGTACAGCGGGTACGGTGGCTGGTACAGCGGGTACAGCAGGTATAGCAAGTACAAATGCTGGTACAGCAAGTATAGTGGTTGGTACAAGAAGTACAGTGGTTGGTACAGCCGGTATGGTGGCTGGTATAGTAGGTATAGCAAGTACAAATGTTGGTACAATAAGTACAATGGCTAGAAATCATAATAAATGATTGAATACCCTTGCCTTCAGTATTTCTTTGTGATGGAAGCCTCCAAAACAGTCCCCAACAGCCGGTATTCTTCATGGGCAGCCTTCAAGTGAGAGAGAAAGAGAGTAGCCATCATTAGGGCAGCCTGTAACGGTGGTAGAGGCTAGTGTGCAGCAAGAGAGCCTCTATTAATGAAGAGAGAGGGCTCCTATTTATAGATTTGGGCCTCCCATGAGCTAAAAGGCAAGAGAAGGCTACGATGACAAGTGGAGAGCCACACAATAGCTGGAGTGACAAGTGTGAGGCCACTTGTCTCACTTTGATCCACTTTCTTGCCACGTCCCAATCTAAGAGATGGGTCCTTCCATAATCTTTACCTCTAAAAAGTCCAGATATCATAATCATGTCCCAAGTAAATGGGCGAGACAAATCAGTCCCATAAGTCCAGATATCATAATCCATGTCCTAAGATAAATGGGCGAGACAAATCAGTCCCATAAGTCCAGATATCATAATCCATGTCCCAAGTAAATGGGCGAGACAAAACAGTCCCATAAGTCCAGATATCATAATCCATGTCCCAAGTAAATGGGCGAGACAAAATAAGTCTCCTGCCAGCAAGACATCGGTCCACATGACCCTTGGCATAGACATAAGTCCCGTCATGTCCACTTTACCACTTGCACTCCGTGTTGGTACTCTGACCACACACCTTGGATGAGAGGTGGGCTCAAGTAACAAGATAAAACAATCACTTAGATAACCTGGTGTTCCATAAGCATTTCTGCTACACATAGTTTATAGGCATTTCGGCCACCAATAGTTTGTAGGCATTTCGGCCACCAACTCACTCTACCCTCTCAAGTGCCCATGTTCCCTTCCATCTGCTCTCTATTGTTCCACCCACACATGGTAGAAACAATCTTCAAGAGAGCACGTAGGACAAGAGAACACTACACAGGGTATGTTGTGCTTGTCACTACCCTTTGAAGTGCCCGTGTTCCCTTCCATCTGCTCTCTATTGTTCCACCCTCACATGGTAGAAACAATCTTCAAGAGAGCACGTAGGACAAGAGAACACTACACGGGGTATGTTGTGCTTGTCACTACCCTTTGAAGTGCCCATGTTCCCTTCCATCTGCTCTCTATTGTTCCACCCTCACATGGTAGAAACAATCTTCAAGAGAGTACGTAGGACAAGAGAACACTACACAGGGTATGTGAATCATGAGTTTCATAAGTCCAATGCATCCCAAAGAAAGGGAGCCAAAAAGAATAATCCATCCCAGTAAAAGAGAGCCATAAACATAATCCATAAACCTGAGGATGGATCCAAATCCCTAGAAAAGAAGTCCAGGAATCCATAGACCTGTATACCATAATCCTTGTATATCATAACCCTTACCACATACTCCGTGCTATCCACACACCTTGGAGTAGAGGTGGACTTTATCCATAAAAGCATCATATCCATGAGATATCCAAAGATTTCTTCTCTAAAAACTCGGACAGATTCGTCCATAGAAATTGCTTGTGAAGCCCAATATCTATATAAATCTCATCCAAGAAAGAAATCTCCATGGATATAATCCATCCCAATGAAAAGAATTCATCCCATTAAAGGGAGCCATAAACAATGTTTCCCTGAAACCATCTCAAGGCAAACAACAACACCTTTCTCCTTGCATAGCTATACAAGGGTAAGTGAACATCAAAAACACTTCATAGTAAATAGCCAAAGCACCAACTTTGCAAACTCAAAATATACTTAGCTTTTCTTTGCCAGGTTGGTCATGAAGCCAAAAGAAATATCTCGTCACCATATCCTTAAGATATCCTGAGATATATCTCCATATAGCTTGCCTGTAGGCTTGATAATATAATCCACAATATCCATATGGAAAGAGTGCTAAACGTGTGCACATAAAGCCAACTTCACACTTACACGATAAAATTCTGTGAATTCATAAATCCTTAGATCAACAAGCTGTCTACTGCTCATACTCTTGCTTCATAAGCTATGAAACAGCTGGCCATGCTTAACAGCAATGATGGTAAGTGTGGTCCCCACTTGAGATCTTTTCTCTTCCTTATTGATAGAAGGAAGCCTCTGCTTCCAAGAAAGCCTATGCTCTGATACCAATGAAACTCGCGGCGGTGAGTGTCCGGGGAACTAGGGCCTTTGACACACTTGTTGATACCATCAATGCATATTAAAACATTTAAACATGGCCACAGCCTTAACACATATCCATCATCACTTTGCATAAAACATAAAGCTGGACAAAACATCCACAAATGCTGAAAATGGAGCTTGCACGTGTGACACCGCATAGAGGCCGGAATGCCCCCCCTTGGAATATTTTATTACCCAAGGAGAATAATATCATGTACAAGCTTTGAGGGCCTTACTCTCCCCACGGGAGATGCCGGATTATCCATATACAAATGCCATGACACAGCCCAACATGAGGCTACCAAGCCGGAACATAGGCTGTAGAAATGTCGAGCCAACAATATAATCCATATACCTCCGTGTGGGTACTGATTCTTCCCCAAAAACCACGGGTCTTCATGCAATAGAAAGGGTATAGCAAGTACAACTCTCCATTCAGCCGGTACAGTAGGTACAATGGCTGGTACAGTGGGTACAGTGGGTACAGCGGTTGGTACAGCGGGTACGGTGGCTGGTACAACAGGTACGATGGCTGGTACAGCAGGTACAGCAAGTACAAATGTTGGTATAGTAAGTCAGTGGTTGGTACAGCCGGTACGGTGGCTGGCACAGCAGGTACAGCAAGTACAAATGTTGGTACAACAAGTACAATGGCTAGAAATCATAATAAATGATTGAATACCCTTGCCTTTAGTATTTCTTCGCGATGGAAGCCTCCAAAACAGTCCCCAACAGCCGGTATTCTTCATGGGCAGCCTTCAAGTGAGAGAGAAAGAGAGTAGCCATCATTAGGGCAGCCTGTAACGGTGATAGAGGCTAGTGTGCAGCAAGAGAGCCTCTATTAATGAAGAGAGAGGGCTCCAATTTATAGATTTGGGCCTCCCATGAGCTAAAATGGCAAGAGAAGGCTACGATGACAAGTGGAGAGCCACACAATAGCTTGTCACGTGCACACCAGTCAGGTATACAGTGACATGGCATCATTATGGCATCATTAGCATCATCAGATTCATCAGGCATTTTACCAGCATTTATTCAGGCATTTTTATGCATTATTGGGGCAGCCGACTACCATTTATTTATGGTATTATGGTATTTTATGGGAGTTATGCATCTGGCCGACTACAGCATCTGGCCGACCAGCAGCCTTTCATCCATATAAATAGCAGAACCTCATCCATTCAGTCATCACAGGCTCAGCAGTGAAGCGCATCATTACCATCATGCGTTTTCAGCCTGTCTTCATCAGCATATAGTAGCAGCATCATCATCAGTAGCAGATCAGTTAACGCATCTCCATCAGCATCTTCATCAGTAACGCATCTTCATCAGCATTCATCTGCAGCAAACGCAGCGCCATTCAGTTCAGTCCAGCCCATCAGTGCTGCGTTTCATCATCAGGTTAGCATTCAGCTTCTGTTCCAAAGCCTCCCTTCAGTGTTTCCTTCCCAGGAGACAAGGGAAAGAGTGGACAGCAGTTCAGCCCGCATTCTCAGCACATAGTCAGCATATTCAGCAGTACAGATCCATTTGGATCTCATTGTAACCGCATTCATTCATTTAATATAGCTGCACTGCATTGACACATACCTGTCTATCTCTTTGTTTATCTGTTTGTCTCTTAAACATCATTAAGTGCAGTTAAGTGTAGACTAAGGTTGTGTTTACTACGGTCACCATCACTCTCATGTTACATTGGTATCAGAGCGTCACAGGGTAACCAGCCTTAGAGCATGTTCAGTTCATCAGTCATTCAGTCAGTCATCATTTTTATCGCTTCCGCACAGTTAAACCCAGTTCTGAAAATTTTGCAAGCCACCCTTAGGGATTTTCCCTTAGGTCTGCATTAGTAACCCATCCATCTGCATTCTTGCACAGCATTTAGGGTTGCACATGGCTTGCATAGCAGTTATCAAAGCAGTCATCTTAGCAGTCATCCTAGCAGTCAGTCCTGCATACATGTTACCCATGAACTCTCAGGGAAGAAGGACATCCATCATCAAAGGAGCACATAAGTTTTGGACTTCAACTGGCAGCAGCAGGGGGTTTCTCTTCCACAGAAGACGGAAGTTTGCTCCAACATCGCCTCAGGAGGTTCAGAGTTTCAGGTACGACGGAGATGGTAGGTGAAAGGTTTCCAGGAACAGGTCAGGGGTGACTCAGGTATTTGCCATTCAGTTCCCGCAGTACATAGCGTCTTGGCTCAAGGATTTAACTCCTGCAGACGGCCTCGGTCCCAGCAGAAGACAGAAGGGGGCAGTGGTTCGGAGGAGAAGGATCGCAGATGAGTCGAAGGTTGCCAGGTATCCACCCAGCAACAGTTTAGCAGCGGGGAATGTCACGTGCACACCAGTCAGGTATACAGTGACATGGCATCATTATGGCATCATTAGCATCATCAGATTCATCAGGCATTTTACCAGCATTTATTCAGGCATTTTTATGCATTATTGGGGCAGCCGACTACCATTTATGGTATTATGGTATTTTATGGGAGTTATGCATCTGGCCGACCAGCAGCCTTTCATCCATATAAATAGCAGAACCTCATCCATTCAGTCATCACAGGCTCAGCAGTGAAGCGCATCATTACCATCATGCGTTTTCAGCCTGTCTTCATCAGCATACAGTAGCAGCATCATCATCAGTAGCAGATCAGTTAACGCATCTCCATCAGCATCTTCATCAGTAACGCATCTTCATCAGCATTCATCTGCAGCAAACGCAGCCCCATTCAGTTCAGTCCAGCCCATCAGTGCTGCGTTTCATCATCAGGTTAGCATTCAGCTTCTGTTCCAAAGCCTCCCTTCAGTGTTTCCTTCCCAGGAGACAAGGGAAAGAGTGGACAGCAGTTCAGCCCGCATTCTCAGCACATAGTCAGCATATTCAGCAGTACAGATCCATTTGGATCTCATTGTAACCGCATTCATTCATTTAATATAGCTGCACTGCATTGACACATACCTGTCTATCTCTTTGTTTATCTATTTGTCTCTTAAACATCATTAAGTGCAGTTAAGTGTAGACTAAGGTTGTGTTTACTACGGTCACCATCACTCTCATGTTACATAGCTGGAGTGACAAGTGTGAGGCCACTTGTCTCACTTTGATCCACTTTTTGACAAGTGTGAGGCCACTTGTCTCACTTTGATCCACTTTCTTGCCACATGTCCCAATCTAAGAGATGGGTCCTTCCATAGTCTTTACCTCTAAAAATATCCCAACTGGTAGACATTCTGTCATAGGCACTTTGTCAACTCTTGGTATCTGCTCAATTTCAGATGTAATGACGGGAACAGAATTTCCATCGGAGTCGGGCAAAAAATAGCAACTCTCCTAAATTTTAGGAGTGTGGTCCTTTGTATTCTAGGATAATCCCCCATTCCCAAAGCTTGTACTTTCCAAATATTTTAACATCCTGGAGTGCACCAGACCCCTTTCACACTGGGAAATGTCCAGGCTGGTGACACAAGGGCTGAATGAATCAAATTGTTGTGCAAAACTGCCTTTCATAGGCTGGACATGACACCATAAACTGGCCGAGTGCTGGTCGGCTAGCTACTTGGACAAACATCCGACTTTTGCTGTAGCCGACTGGACATCAACCTGTATTTGCTGGGCCGACAGCCCCTCTATGTCCATCATTAGTCAAATCCTTGCCAAATGAGCAACACATGCTCCTAAAATCTGTTTGCTGATCTGTCTTTATTTGGTTGCTCTCCTCAGGATTAGCTTTGAGTTCAGCTAGTGCATGTCTTGCACATGACATCTTTCCATCTCTTCGTTGCGTTTTGTATCAAGATGTTCCTTTAGGGTTGAAAGAAGACACAGAGCTTCCGCACATGTGACGTTGGTATTAGAGCTTTAGGTTCATCAATCCTAAGCATTGACGGTGTCCCAGATGAAGGTGCACCGTCCAAGGAGAGTTGCTGAGGATTTTGGCTACTTCAATCATCACCATTCTCTTGGGACAGCTATTACAGGGCAAGCTTGTGATGTGGAACGATGTAAAAGATTGGTTAGGAAATCGGCTCAAGGCCAAATACGAAGAGTCTGATGAGGATGAAGGTGAAGACTCTGAAACTGAAAGTGATAAGAGTGTTTCTGAAGTTCCAATTAACAAGCTTGGGGAATATCAGTACTATGAAGGTGAGGATATGAGTGCAACCATTCCCATCTCTTACAAGGGATATCAAATTTTGGCCATCCTTGATGGTAGAGCGGGAGTGAGTATTGCTACTAAAGCTTGTTGGTTGAAGTGGGGAAAACCTGCTCTCGAACCCATAGGAGTCTGTCAAATGGCTGACGGTTCTCTTGAATGACCGTTTGGAAAAGTCAGCAAGATGCACATGGACACATGTGGAATAACTTTTGAACACACCTTTGTTATCATGGATTTCCACAAGCCAACCAACTATGATGTTATCTTGGGTAGGCCATTCATCAGACAGTTGTTGATGATCCATGATTGGGGAACCAACAACATTTATATGAGAAAGAACGAGCAAATGATTAAAGTCAACTTAGCCAATCATAGCGCTCACCCAGTCACTAGATCTCCCATAGATCTAGAATCAGACACAACGTCTCATTTGAGAAAATCTGATTCTAGATCTCCCATAGATCTAGAATCAGACACGACGTCTCATTTGAGAAAATCCACATAGACAAGCGTCTGTTTAATGTGTAAAGGCAAGATATCAGATCTTGAACCATAAATAATTGCCCAGAAAGAAGAGTTCATAAATGAAAGCCTTAATGTGGATCTCAAAAAGATTGGCACGACGTTTAAAGAGAGAGCTCCGTGTACAAGTTAATCAAGATGCACATGGGCATTGTCTTCTACTGCAGCCACCTATTTAGAGGCCACATTTGAGCTCATGGACGGGGATTTTGGGTAGTTGGACAGTGAGCAGCTTGGTGCCCATGGCTGGGTCCAGTGTCGACAGCTTTCAACATATTGATGATTGCATGCAGTCGTGAATAGTTGACACAGTTGGCTGACCAGCCCTCTAGCCACTGTATTGTTGGGTATTTCGGAATTAGTCTAGAGTTCTGGTCAAGTGTCCTTAGTGATAGGTGTGAACACCCTCTTATTTAGGGTCAAAAGATAAGGCCTTGGTGTCTATAAAAGCATATACTTGGTTCTTCATTTTGACACATTATGAGTACCATTCAAGTTGTGCAATCTCTCTCTCATACTTGAGCTCTACTCTCTCTCTCTCTCTCTCAACACACTCCACCATGATGATGAAATTTCATCCTCCGTAGCTCCATGTGTGATCTCTTGTGATATCCAATGTGTTATTAGAGCTCAGGCAATCCATGTATCTTTCTCCTCCTTATGTTGGCATCTCTGCGTTTTTAGGGTTTCTGCATTTTTAGGTTTTTGCACCTTTAGGGTTTCTGTGTTTTTAGGGTTTCTGCATTTTTTTTCCCTCATCAGAGCCCAGTGTTCATCCATTCAGTCCAGCATTTTTTTGCTCATCATGCCAATCTGTGTTTTTTACATCGCCCACATGAATATCACCATCACCCTCTCCTTCACGTTTTGACATTTTCGTGTTTTGTTTCTCATGCTGAAGCTTTGCATTTTAGTGTGTTGATGCCCCACAAGTTTGAGAAGCAATGTTCACAAGGCTGAAAGTTGGTGACCTGTTCAGGCTGTCCATGTGAAGGAAAACGCATGAGAACACCACTTAGTGCTGGCTGCCCTCAGTCCAGCCTTGCATTTTTTTAAAATCAACCATCGCTGCATGTTTTACTCCTCAGCCCCAGCCTGCAATGTTTCTCTACCGATCAGCCTCTTCCGCTCTGTGATCTGCTGCGACCAGGCCGCCTCCTTTGGGCTATCCTGAGTGATCTTCCAAAGTCTGCATCCTCTAGTGGTCTTCCTTCTACATCAGTCCGAGGACTCCTTTGTGCTCGTTGATTCCACTGTCCTCTGCAACAGATCGCATATGTCATAAGGTATTTAGTGCTCGTATCATTAGCTTTTTGACATAAAGTATCATGGAAGAACTCTTTCTTCCCTCGGGTTCTCTACCATGGTCACCATCGTGCCCAAGACTCAAACATAAAAAACTAAAGATTGAGGAAAATTCCGCCTCGCTAAAATCTGAATTATATATTTGGATCCTTTTGGATTTTGTAATGCCTTGTTTCTATTAAAGGCTCCTCTCCATCATTCCTGCTTTAGGTGAGGGGGCTTGTTTTGGTATGCCGATGTAGGCTGTTTTTGTCCCTGGGAGGACTCGACCTCTGAGTCTTTTGTAAAGACTGTGCGTGTTAAGCCTTTGAGCCATGCTTGTTGAGCCTCTGAGCATTTTGAGCCATGGTCACTGGTCTCTGAGCCATGCTTACTAGCCTCTGAGTTTGAAGTGGGGACCATGGTTTGTTTCTTTGCTTGTGTTGGTGTACGGGACTATTGAAGGTTATGCATGCAACTTCACCATCACTCTGGAGGGGGGTTTGTTGGGTATTTCAGAGTTAGTCTGGAGTCTGGTCAATTGTCCTTAGTGATGTGAACACACTAGGTGTGAGCACTCTCTTATTTAGGGTCAAAAGATAGGCCTTGGTGCCTATAAAAGCATGTACGTGGGTCCTTCATTCTGACTCGTTATGAGTACCATTCAAGGTGTGCAATCTTTCTCGTACTTGAGCTTGTCGGAATGCACAGCGGAAAATGAGAGAACTGCTGTGAGAAAGAAAATGCAGAAGTGGAGAGAGAGAGAAGTTGCATAAACTCTGCTATATACACAAGATCCGGTACAAAACCTGGTGTGGGGGGCAGCCAAGCATATATACTATCTGGGGAGGCAGTTGGCCAGTAGCAAACTGGGCCGACAGCCCTAGATGTGCCCACGATTGAAAAATATGAGTCGGCCAGCAATATATGAGTCGGCTAGCTACTACTGAATAAGTTGGCCAGCATCACACGACAAGTTGGCCAGAAATAGAAAGCCCCCACGACCAGAAAAAACAGGGAAGAACATGAAAAATGAGGAAAAAATTTGAGAGAACTCCTTGGCAGGCACACCCACAACAAAGGCCCTCACTAAGTAATATTGTACGACAGGAGATGATTGCTAAACCCCCTCTCAGCTCTTGGATGTGGAACCAACCCCAGTGAGTTGGAGTGTTGACAAAGCATCGCATGAGGTAGAGACTTCGTGAAGAGGTCCGCCGCATTGTCCTCCGTTGAACAATAAACAAGCAAGATGTCACCAGCCAAAATCTTTTCACGAACAAAGTGATATTGTATCTCTATGTGCTTGGTCCGAGCATGGAAGACCGGGTTCTGAGCAATAGCTATACAGCTTTGGTTATCGCACTGGATGTCGGTGGGGTCCTTTTGTGGAAACCCAATCTCGCCAAGTAACCTCCATAGCCACACAACCTCGCAAGAAGCACCATAAGCAGCCCGATACTCTGCCTCTGTACAAGATAAGGCATCTCTGGATCTCCTCCCCAATCTGGGTCACTCTAACCACACACAGAGTCAGACTCGGTCCTTCGTTTCCCCTCGAGTAACATAGAAGAGTCCAAGATCCTTCGTACCCTGTAGATACCGCAAGATCCGCAATCCTACGTCCCAATAAGTCTTCAAAGGTGTCTGCATGAATGAGCTCAACATCCCCACTAGAAAGCTCAAGGCCAATCTGGTGTTCAGTAACCAAATTAATGAACCAACAAGCTTCCGATAAAAGGAGGCATCAACTTGCTCATTAACTGTAAGTTTGGTATACGGGTCCATTGGTGAAGAAATAGGCTTGCAGTTCTCCATCCCAAAGGTCTCTAGCAACTCATGAACATTTCGGTGCTGTGAAGCAAAGAACCTCCTCTGGGTCTGCCAAATCTCCAATCCCAAAAAGAAATGGAGTACGCCTAAGTCGGTCATCTCAAACTCCTTTGACAAGGCAGCCTTCGTCATAGCTATGTGCTCCACATGACAGCCAGTGAGAATAAGATCATCCACATAAGGATAATCAAAGTGACCATACCACGTTCCCGAAAGAGATACAAGTTGGGATCTGCAACTGATCTCTGAAAACCTTTCCGTAGAAAGAAGGAATTAATCTTCCGATTCCAAGCCTTGGGAGCCTGCTTAAGACCATACAAGGCCTTCCGTAACCTGAAAACTATCCCCTTTGATCCTGGAACCTCAAAGCTTGGAGGTTGCTCAACATACACCTCCTCCTACAAGTCACCATTAAGGAACACAGATTTTACATCCATCTGATACACCGGTCATCGCTGAGAAGAGGCAAGGGCAAGAACTGTCCGAATCGTGGTCATCCTCGTTGTCGGTGCAAAGGTATCCTCAATGCCAGGCCGTTGAGCATAGCCCTTAGCCACAAGTCTGGCCTTGTGCTTGTCCACCGACTCATCAGACGTATACTTGGTCTTATAGACCCACTTGACACCAATGAATGAACGTTTTGACGGCCTCAAAACCAATTCCCAAGTGTTATTCTTCTCAATGGCTTTTCAAGTTCCACTTGCACGGCTTTCCTCCAAGTCTCCTAGGAAAGAACTTCCTTAACAGAAGTGGGCTCTTTGTCTCGAATGATACGAGACATCAAAGCATAGTTCACTTGTAACAGCTCCTCTGATTGACTTTTATCACAAACTCTGTGCGATCTTCGAGATCCATCCTCTGTGGTCCACTTAGAGGGATACTCCGTAACACCTGACTCCCGAATGGTGTCCAACCACCACTTTGGTACTTGAACAGAATATGGAGTCTCCTGTTGTTGTTGGGGCTCATCTCCAAGATCGAGCTCAACCTCTACAATTGACTGAGGCTAGCTAGCTGGAACGATAGCCTCGGAATCATCCTTATACTCATTTGGTTCTCCAAGAAGTGGTGGCCCATCAATAGTGGAGGTTGGAATATGCTCATCAAAGACAACATCCTTGCTGACAATAATCTCGTTCTGCTCTGGGTCATATAACTTGTAGCCTTTGGAAAGAGAGTTATATACCACAAATACAAGCTTTTGGGACTTTGAGTCGAGCTTTCCCCTTTGCTTCTTTGGAATGTGAACATAGGCATCACTCCCAAAAACACGGAAATGGGAGATATCTGGTTTCCTGCCAAAATAAGCCTCATATGGAGTCATCTTAGGTATTGAAGTTGTCGAAGATCGGTTGAGGGTATAGATAGCCGTAGCCACAACCTCTCCCCAAAGTGAACGAGGAAGATCACGATACTCCAACATCGTCCTCGCCATCTCCACCACAGTCCGGTTCTTATGCTCAACTACTCCATTCTCTGAAGGCGATCCTGTATTGGCTAGCTTTCGCTTGATGCCATGCTCCGCATAAAACCGCACAAAAGCATTAGAAGAAAACTCCCCTCCTTTGTCAGCCAGAAGAGTCTTCACCTGCAATCAAGACTCCTTCTCCGCCATAACATGCCACTTCTTGAACCGAGCAAAGGCTTGGTCCTTCTGGGAAAGAAAATAAACCCATGTAAACCTGCTAACGATCATCCACAAGCAGCATGACGTACAAGGAACCTCCGAAAGATGGGGTCTCCATAGGTCCATTGTGTACCAACTCCAAAGGTTTCGAAGCCCGCCTAGTAGCCTGCTTTGGAAAAGACTCCCTGTGTTTCTTACCACAATGCAAGAACTACAGTGTCCATGCGTCTGCCAACATCTGGGAAGCCATCCACCATCTGGTCTCGGAAAGCCCGTCGCAGCGCATCCACATTCAAGTGGCCAAAACAAAAATGCCACAAATCACCGAGCTGAGTACCTGTCAGAGAAGAGAGTGCTGAGAGTTTGTAGATCCATTCTCCACTCCGCCCAAACAACCTGGTCATTCTCCACTCTGCCTTCCCAAACAACTTGGCTTGTTGCTTTGTCTCGGAGAGCAAGAAAATGTTCTTCAAACTCCACTTGTATGCTGCAAACCTCATGCATTGACAAAAGATGTAAACCAAGGGGGCACAAAAGGTGGAGTCTTTGTAGCTGCAATTGAAGAATCAACACTCTACTCGGTACTCCGATGAGGATAGTTCATCCAATAGTGACCCTTCTGGTCACAATGGTTACAGGTCCGCTCGGCCTATAAAAGTTTCACGCTTTGAGTTGGGCTTCTTCTCAGAAGACTTCGTTGGTGAAGAGTTCCCTTTGCCCTTATTGTTGTTGTTGTTGTGGCCTTTCGATCGCTGGCTAGTTAGAGCCTCAGAACCTTCGCCCTGTGGAGGGTTCGTAAACAGCTCTTCCTACTCCAAAACCATCGGCACAGGCTTCTCCCATGTCATGGTGTTGAGCCTCCCATTGGTGATTAAAGAAGAATAGAAAGCTGAATACTGAGAAGTTAGATGAGATAGCAAAGTGATGGCCATGTCCTCTGAAGATATCTCCTTCCCAGCCTAAAGAACCTCCTACTGAAGAGCTTGGAGTTTGTTGATGTGCTCCCGTATCGTCGAAGACTTTGTAGGATTTATCACTCGCATCTGCACTTCCAAGGAAATCCGCTTCATGGGTGATACCTTGTTATACAAAGAAGCCGAGTGCTGCCAAATCCCTGGGGCCAGCGTCATGTGTTTGATGTGATTGATCACTTGGGGTGTGCAATTAAGGAAAATGAAAGAACACATAGGGGCATTGACATGATCCCACAACTATGCCTGAGCCTCCCGCTCTTTCCTAGTAGAAGGTAAAAGCTCACCCACCTCCAACTCTGGCTGTGGAACTCCAATGTAACGCGCGGAAGCTCTGGGTAGTCTTCTTTCAGCCCTAAACACTCTTGAAGACCTTCTGATGCAAAAACGCACCATGATGCAAAAACGCAGGTAGAGAGAGAGTAGAGAGAGAGAGTGAGAAGTGCTGGAATTTCAGTATATACTATGTACAAAAAAGGTACAGATCTTTGCAGCCATGGGCTGCCTTCATAAAAAGGTTCCTAACCCTAAATTTTGTCCCCTATGGGACCTCTAAGTGACCCACACCCCTAGTGGGTGGAATGACTAAAATGAGGAGCACCCTTGGCCTTTTATACTTGCTCTTGGACTTCTAGGACTGCTGGAAACTGGCCGACTGCTGGTCGGCCAGTTATAAATGAATTAAATGCCATTTATATCAGCCGACTGGTTATTCTTGTCTGGCCTTCATGCGCCTTGCTTCCTGGTTCAGCCGACAGCTCCTTGGTGCTTCTCCAAGTCCAACCTGTCCACTACTGCATCTTGTGCTCCACAGTCTGACTCTATCTGGTTCCTAGTCTTTATCTGCTTGCCTCTTCTGGATCTAGCCCTAGAAATGTCCATGGCATCTGTGATGCACATGACATCCCCCTCTGCTAAACTTGATGACGGGAATCCAACCTGCTCTTGGATGACTGTCATCATCCCAATCCTGTTCCGAAGTCCCTCTGTCATCATCCATCCCTGGCAAACCTTTTTCTCTGAAAATCCGGTCTGTTCTCCCAACCACTCTGTCTCTGATGAAGATCTATGCATCTGGTCTTCCTCTAGTCCACAATCCATTCCTGCCCTGACTCTGAACACCGTCTTGGTCTTCGTTCCTGGAACTGAGTCTGGCACTCTCACATCACCCTTGGAGGATCAACCTCCCTTGGGACCGTTCCCTTAGAACCCATCTGGCTCACGGAACTGACATCCCCATCTGGCACTGTGGAACACCACCAACAAACCTCCTGGGAGTTCTTCCCGATCTGTGTTCCCGCCTTGGGCTTCGAATCTGTGTACTTTTCTGTACCTTGGACCTGTACACCATCATCTGGGACTGAATCAGTGTTTAGCTTTGCTGAGCCTGATGCTCTGATACCAATGTAACGCGCGGAAGCTCTGGGTAGTCTTCTTTCAGCCCTAAACACTCTTGAAGACCTTCTGATGCAAAAACGCACCATGATGCAAAAACGCAGGTAGAGAGAGAGTAGAGAGAGAGAGTGAGAAGTGCTGGAATTTCAGTATATACTATGTACAAAAAAGGTACAGATCTTTGCAGCCATGGGCTGCCTTCATAAAAAGGTTCCTAACCCTAAATTCTGTCCCCTATGGGACCTCTAAGTGACCCACACCCCTAGTGGGTGGAATGACTAAAATGAGGAGCACCCTTGGCCTTTTATACTTGCTCTTGGACTTCTAGGACTGCTGGAAACTGGCCGACTGCTGGTCGGCCAGTTATAAATGAATTAAATGCCATTTATATCAGCCGACTGGTTATTCTTGTCTGGCCTTCATGCGCCTTGCTTCCTGGTTCAGCCGACAGCTCCTTGGTGCTTCTCCAAGTCCAACCTGTCCACTACTGCATCTTGTGCTCCACAGTCTGACTCTATCTGGTTCCTAGTCTTTATCTGCTTGCCTCTTCTGGATCTAGCCCTAGAAATGTCCATGGCATCTGTGATGCACATGACATCCAACTCCAATTAAATCAGCCACAAATCATAAGACTCTAGGACAGACTCCAGTATTACCTTCCATATGCCATAATTGGTCCTATCCACTTGGTCCACCGGGAATGTTGAGAGGGTGGGGATCTTCACATGCTTCTTAGCCATCTCAAGCAAATCTGGCATCTCACGGGTTCACAAGGTCTTGTGAAGGGAGGGTGGGTGGGAAAAAAAATGAAGAAGAGGCTGCAAACACTACGCAAGGTGGCTGTCCAGCAATGATGGCCTCCTTCTACTTGCTTCGTCCCAAACAGCCCAGAAATACTCTAATCAGCACCAAAAAACATCAAACCCTCAAGCTCTCATTGTCTCCAAGCTTCAAGCCACCTTGGGCTCTGATACCATGTCAGAATGCACAGCGGAAAATGAGACAACTGCTGTGAGAAAGAAAATGCAGAAGTGGAGAGAGAGAGAAGCTGTATAAACTCTGCTATATACACAAGATCCGGTACAAAACCTGGTGTGGGGGGCAGCCAAGCATATATACTATCTGGGGAAGGCAGTCGGCCAGTAGCAAACTGGGCCGACAGCCCCAGATGTGCCCACGACTGAAAAATACCAGTCGGCCAGCAATATATCAGTCGGCCAGCTCCTAAATAAGTCGGCCAGCATCACAGGACAAGTCGGCCAGAAATAGACAGCCCCACGACCAGAAAAAATAGGGAAGAACATGGAAAATGAGGGAAAAAATGGAGAGAACTTCTGGGCGGGCACACCCACAACAGAGGCCCTCACTGAGTAATATGGTACAGAAAGGAAATGACTGCTAACATAGCCCTACTGCTTCTCTCTCTCTCTCTCTCCCTCTCTCTCTTCTACACACTCCACCATGATGATGATATTTCATCCTCCATAGCTCCATGTGTGATCTCCTGTGATATCCAGTATGTATTAAGGGCTGGTCGAGGGTCATTCATGGCAGAGGAGTGTTGGGGTAAAGGCGTTATGCCCACCCTTATAGTGTGTACAAGCCCATAAGTTATAGTACATAGTACACTTAGTACTTTTAATGTACTAAGTGCACTATGTGTACTAGTGCAATATACATGTGTGATAGGGGAGTCACACACTCATGCTTTTCATGAGTTGACTTATCCCCACAACTCTCTCTCTCTCTCTCCCTTGCTTCTCTGTGTATGTCTCCCATCAATGAACTCTAAACCCTAATTCAGGTTTCTCCCCATCAACTGGTATCAGAGCCGGTGCCCGTCGAATCTCTGTGCAAGCAGGCTTGCTCGTGTGAATGTGGTGAGGCGCCTACATCAACTGGTCGTGCTGAATTCTGGTCGCCTTTCTCTTCCCAGTCCAAAGCAAGCAGCATGTCGACCTCAAACGTGTAGAAGGCTCTAGGCGAATACACGGCGCAGGCGAAGCAACATCACTACCCAATTTGTGTGTAGCCGTAGCGCTGGGCGGATGAGCGATGAGCGATGAGCGTAGCCAATAACCGCTGGTCACCGTAGCGCTACTAAGCGAAGGCTACGTGGTTCCTGCAAGAAAAATCAGAAATTTCAGAGGTATTTTTGCTTCAATTTTGCGAATTTCTTATCAATTCAAGCAATTGAGCAGGTACAGGTGCCCAAATTGCTCAATTTTGAGCAAAATTGGCAAAATTGGGTGACATTGGTCACAATCAGGATCAATTTGCAGGAAATTGGTCAAATCAGGATCAATTTGCAGGAAATTGGATGTCGAAATTTGGGGCTTTTGATGTAATTGTGCAATTAAGCACTCATACATGCTGTATGATGTGAAAAATCGCACATTTAGGCAAAATCGCAGCAAATTGCAGTGCAAATCAAGGGGCTTTTGTACCGATTGAGTTGATTTGCATGCAGGCAATCGCATTTGATGCTGTGGATAATGTGCTGATGCCTTACAAGCACTCAATGTGCCTGTAAATCAAGGGGCTTTCATGTATTTGATGTATATGTGGCCAGGGGGAAGCATCGTGAACACTCTGGATGCCTTCATGTGCGCCAATGTACCATGCATGATCATAAATTGATCTCAAATCAAGGGGCTTTTCAAGTTTGTATGCTTGTTGAGCTTGGCAAAGCAGCAGGCAAGCCATTTATGCCTTGAATCCTCAAAAATCAGCTTGCAGTCAAGGGGCTTTTGCCCAATTTCTGTTCGGGACTGTTGTATGCAGTGTTCGTGACTGTAAAAGTCTGATTTTCACTCATTTGGACAGCCACGAGAGCATTTATTGCTATTGTACCTGTTGGTACAGATTTGGCACAGCTTTGTGCATGTTTTGGCATGGCTGTACACTGTTTTGAGTGATCAAAAGGTTCAAATTCAGCTGCTGAAATTGCCGGTACAGGTTTGGTACATCATTGGTGAGCGCTTAGTATTGCTGTACAGTACTTTGGAAGGGCAAAAGAGCACATTTAAGGTGCTGTCCAAAATCTGCAGCAACCAGATTTTGGTGTTTTCATCACAAAAAGTGGGAGAAAAGTTGCATTCTTGCTTCCGCAGTGGGAGATAAAGCTTGGGAGATAAACTGTGAGCACTTTGTGTGCTTTGAGTGCAGTGTTTGCACATCTTGGGTGCAGTGTTTGCACATTTGCAGGGAGTCAGGCATTACAGGTTGCATTTTGCTATGGCAACCACAGGTGAGAGCTCTTCATTGCTTCACATCAAGAAGCTTGAAGGCTCGCATAACTATGATATTTGGCAAACCCAGTGCTACAATGTGTTGCTCCAGAAAAAGCAGCACAAGCCTATCAAAGAAAGGGGTGTGATGCCCGCTTCTCTTACAGCTGAAGAGTGGGAAGATATGGATGAGCTGGCAAGATCTACTATCATGTTGTCTGTGTCAGACTCATTACTTTTCAGCATTCGTGAAGAGAAGACAGCTTGGGGAATGTGGCAGAGATTGCAGGACTTGTATGCCCAACAAAGTGCCTCAAGCAAAGTGTATTGGTTGAAGAAACTCATAGGTCTTCAGATGAAAGAAGGGGCTTCTATGACAGCCCATCTAAATGAGTTTAATGGTATTGTCAGCCAGGTCATAAATCAAAAGTTGGCAATGGACGATGAGTTCAAAGCCACTTTTTTGTTATGCACTTTGCCAGAGAGTTGGGACACATTCAGGACAGCCACTAGCAATTCGAATGCTATGCTGTCATATGCAGATGTTGAGGGTGCTCTTCTTCAAGAAGAGATGAACAGGAAAAACAACTCTGTTGGAAAGTCCAATGCAATGAATGCACGTGGGAGATCCCAACAAAGGGGAAAAAGCCAAGAAAGGGGAAGGAGCAAGTCTCGCTCCAAAAAGGATTTGGAATGCCATTATTGTGGCAAGAAGGGACACATTAAAAAGCAATGCTACAAATGGAAAAATGATCAAAAAGAAAAGGGAAAAGGCAAAGACAAAGAGAAGGATGAAGCCAAAGATGTAAAGCCAAAGGGCAAAAGTGGAGTCAAGATCGAAGAAATCAATGTGTCACATGCAGGTGGCAGTGAGGATGAGGTCCTCTTTACGTCTTCACTTGATGCCCATTCACTTCTTACAGGTGGTCATGGTATGCACTCATGGATCATTGATTCAGGTGCCTCCTTTCATGTCACAGGTTGCAGAGACTTGTTTGTCAGGTATACTGCTGGCAATGAAGGAGTGGTTTATTTGGGTGATAACCATGCATGCAAAATTCTTGGCAGAGGTGATGTAAGGCTTGTATTTTCAGATGGCTCACAGCTTATGCTCCATGATGTCAGGCATGTGCCTGAGATCAAGAAGAATCTACTTTCTACTGGACAGCTTGATGATGCTGATTATGTTACCACATTTGGTAGTGGAAAGTGGAAGATTAGTAAGGGCTCACTGGTTGTTGCCAGAGGCTCTAAGGTGGACACTCTTTACTTCATGCATGCAGGTGTTTGTCACCATGCTAATGTAAATGCAACCGAGCTGCCGGAAATTTCTATGTGGCATAGCCGGTTGGGACACATGAGTGTCAAGGGAATGGAGCAATTGTCTCGTTTGGGTTACTTGCCTTCTTTAAAGTTTTCAAGTTTTCAGTTTTGTGAGCATTGTATTTATGGTAGGCAACTACAGTGCCCCCACAAGAAAGCTCTTGGTCAGAAAGATGCTCAGTTAGAGCTTGTGCATACAAATGTATGTGAGATGCCTCAGCTTTCTTTGGGAGGGGCAAAATATTTTGTGTCTTTTATAGATGATGCCACACGCAAGGTGTGGGTTTATCCTCTTCGTTTGAAGAGTGATACATTCTCAGTGTTCCAGAAGTTTGTTGCTCATGTTGAGAATCAAACTGGCAAAACACTGAAGGCTTTGCGTTCCGACAATGGTGGAGAGTATATGTCCAAACAGTTTCAGGACTTTTGTGATGCTAAAGGCATCAAGAGGGAGCTCTCTACTCCTTATGATCCTCCACAAAACGGGACAGCAGAGAGGATGAACAGGACCATACAGGAGAAGGTCCGTTCTATGTTGTCACATGCTGCATTACCTCATGGTTTTTGGGCTGAAGCTGTTATGACAGCCGTTCACCTTATAAACAGGTCACCTAACACGAGGCTTGGTGGGAAAGTGCCAGAAGAAGTATGGACAGGGAAGCCTCCGTCATACAAGCACTTGAGAGTGTTTGGTTGCGTTGCGTACGTGCACATACGCAGGGAAATGCGCACCAAACTTGATCCTAAGTCTCACAAATGCATATTCCTAGGATATGGTGACAGAGGTGAAATGGGGTATAGACTTTGGGATCCCATGAATAGAAAGATCATACGCAGCAATGATGTCATTTTTGATGAAACATGCATGTATAAGGAGCCTGCAAGGCAACAGGAGCCTGGCAGAGTCATCTTTGATGATGATGGACATCATGGACAACAACAAAGGGCTGTAAATCAGCCATTACAGCAGGAAAACCAGCTCTTAAATGGTGCTGAAAATGGTCCAAATGGACAGCCAGAGATGGCAGAAGATATCCCTATGGATATACCACAGTTAGAGGATATACCGGGCATGATTTTTCAGCCTTATGGCATGGAACAGGAGCCACCAATGGGTGATATGCAGGCTGGACAGCAACCTGCAAATGATGGTCATTGGGTACGGAGGTCCACTAGACCCTCCAGAGCCCCTGACAGGTTTGTTCCAGGGGTTGACTACTTGATGCTTACTGACTGTGGGGAGCCCTCATGTTATAAAGAGGCTTTACAGAGGGCAGACAAGGCTCTTTGGGAGCGTGCCATGAAGTCAGAGATGGATTCTCTGCATAAAAATGGAACTTGGAAGTTGGTGCCTTTGCCTGCAGGCAAGAAGGTTTTACCATGCAAGTGGGTATACAGGCTCAAAGTTGCACCAGATGCAAAGCCAAGATACAAAGCCAGGTTAGTGGCTAAGGGCTTTAAGCAGGAATATGGTGTGGACTTTGATGAGATCTTCTCTCCAGTGGTCAAAATGACCACACTTAGAGCTGTGTTGGCTTTGGTTGCGCATGATGATCTGGACTTGATTCAGATGGATGTGAAGACTGCTTTTCTTCACGGTGATCTCCATGAGGAGATATATATGCAGCAGCCAGAGGGTTATGCAGTGAGTGGAAAGGAGAAGCTTGTATGCAAGCTGAAAAAGAGTCTTTATGGGCTCAAACAGGCACCAAGAGAATGGTATCATAAATTTGATACATTCATGAAATCTCAGAAATTCAGGAGAAGTGACATAGATCACTGCTTGTACACCAAGAAAGCTTTGGATGGCAGTCTATTGATTCTCATTTTGTATGTTGATGATATGTTGATTGCCGGGAAATCTCGTAAAGAGATGGATGCTTTGAAGCAGAGGCTGCATCAAACCTTTGATATGAAGGATTTGGGTGATGCTAATCACATCTTGGGTATGCGGATACTTCGGGACAGAAATCAGCATGTGTTGTATTTGTCTCAGAAGGAATACATTGGCAAAGTTTTGCAGAGGAAAAATATGGACGGGGGGAAGAAAGCTAGTACTCCTTTGCCTCCATATGTGAAACTCAGTGCTATGGACAGCCCACAGTCGGATAGTGACAGGGCTGATATGGCCAAGATTCCGTATGCTTCAGCTTGTGGCAGTCTCATGTATGCCATGGTTGCTACTAGGCCGGACATTGCATTTGCAGTGGGAGTGGTTTCTAGATACATGGCCAACCCTGGCAAGAAGCATTGGGAAGCAGTGAAAGGTGTCATGAGATACCTGAAGGGCACACAGGATTTGTGCATTTGCTTTGGCAAACAGGATGCATTAGTGCATGGTTACACGGATTCGGATTATGCCGGTCATCCAGATAACCGGAAGTCTACTACCGGTTATGTATTTACATTCACAGGAGGTGCTGTGTCATGGATATCCAGGATGCAGAAGTGCACAGCCTTATCTACTACAGAGGCCGAGTATATTGCAGCCACAGAGGCTTGCAAGGAGGCATTATGGCTATCTCGGTTAGTGGTTGATTTGGGCTATACAGGTGATATTCCATTGTTGCATTGTGACAGTCAGAGTGCCATTCAGTTGGCAAAGAACCCTGTTTTCCATGCAAAGACGAAGCATGTGGATGTGAAGTATCACTTCATCAGAGAGGTGATAGAGAACAAGCAAATTCAGCTTGTTAAAATTCACACGGATGACAACCCGGCTGATCTGTTGACAAAGAGTTTGCCTTCGGAGCGGTTTGCTCATTGCAGACACTTGATGGGCATTGGATGAGGCCATTTTCAGCCTTGATATGGCCTTGTATATTATCATGTACATGCTGATTTTTCTTTTCCTTTACTTAAGGGCACTTTGCCTTTAAGTGGGAGGTTGTTGGGGTAAAGGCGTTATGCCCACCCTTATAGTGTGTACAAGCCCATAAGTTATAGTACATAGTACACTTAGTACTTTTAATGTACTAAGTGCACTATGTGTACTAGTGCAATATACATGTGTGATAGGGGAGTCACACACTCATGCTTTTCATGAGTTGACTTATCCCCACAACTCTCTCTCTCTCTCTCCCTTGCTTCTCTGTGTATGTCTCCCATCAATGAACTCTAAACCCTAATTCAGGTTTCTCCCCATCAAGGAGCATATGAAGACATCAACATTGGCCACCTCCAAAAGACAACTCTCATGAGCGTTAGTGGATGCTCACGTGAAGAACAGTGGAACCAACCTCAAAAACCTTTTGTATGCATGTAGCTAGGGTCTCACATCATGTATGACTCCCAATTAAGTGTAGCTAGGGTTGCACATCATACATGACTCTGAATAAAGTATAGATTTGTGAGATCATTATATATAATCATGTTCTGGCAATATATAGTAGTATAGGTCACTTCAGCCTTGTCTATTGTGTATGTGCAGAATTGAATAGTGTTACTCTCTATATGTGTATAGCACACGATTAGCTTCTGCCCGCATGCCACATAGGTATCCGAGCTTTAGGTGGTTGAAGTAGTGCATAGAAGAGCCATATTAAAACAAAAAAGAGTGGATGGTGTATTGAGCGCTTTGCGATGACAAGGAGACTGGGAGTGCACACTATTTCTTCAATGGATGGTTTTATTGCGCTCTCGAAAGACTTTTTAGAAAGACTGTAGAGCCTCCCACTAGCACTAGGAGGTGATGGAATAGACTACATTGGTGGAAGCATCTTCATCATCATAGACCCCAAAACAGCCTGTGACTTTGGCTCAAGTGGTGACCACAATGAAAACATGCTGTGATGCTTCTTGTCGTTGGTGCCAACCTAGGAACCTACCCAAGTTATTCAACATCCTACCCCAGTTTTTTCTGTCTTTTTGGGGAGAAAATCTCTGTTTTTCTTCAAGGAAGCAAATTTGTTTTCTCTTCAAGCAAGGGAGAATCGGGGCAAGGTTAGCTTTTTTCCTCATGTACGAGGGGCCGGTGTCACAAATAGGGGACCCGGAACAATAATAGACCAACACTTCAAATACCAGATAGAGCAAGGGGTGGTCCCCGTAGGTGAGGGCATGATGAACAACTACTCCCATAAGGGAGGACCCGGGCCTGGAAGCCCCTGTCAAGGTGATTACAAATGAATAAGAGCTTGGCTTTATATAGCCCCTACAGGAGTTGGCCGACTTGCTCTTAAAGAGACTCACGACTAGCTAAAAATAAACATGTGGAAAATGGGTGGCCAACCCTACAACCAAGGGCCCTGAACATGAGGGAAAAATATGGTGCTGCCCGGGATAAATCTGGGCACCCTTGATACACAACTTGGGCACACTACCAGGAGATGAATAATGCTAACACCCCTTCTCAGATCTTGGGAGGGAAACTGGTCCAAGGAGCTGGAAAAGGAAACCTCCAAAGCAAGTCGAGAAGTCGATCTGCCCCTGTCTTTGCCACTTACTCCAAGAAACTGCTCCCGATCCAGAAGTCAAGCAAAATCCAAAAAATGAACCACTAGATGTCCATATCTCCAACCCAATTTGTATCACACCAGTCCACACAATGTGCTCCCCCTTCAGCCGAAGAAAGGATGTCGTCTGACCCTCTACCTCCAAGAAAAAATCTGCTCCTTAGAGAACACTGTCAAACTGTCTCCCTGTTGGCACCCCCTCTAGACACCCCAGAGGCCCACAATGTCTACATCAGCCCTGGTACTCAAGCCTCCAACTCTGAGCTTGTTGAGCACCAATCACCAGTTACTAGGTTTCCGGATCTCCATGTATCTCTCGGTCCAAGAATGCCTCTCTGTCTTGCTAACACTCCAAGTGGAAGAAACATACCTCCAGCACTGTAGCTGACAATCCTGTTGGCACTTGACCTTTAAAACCTGTATCCATAACTCGCCGTCGCGTGATGGCACTATTACTCACACCCCCCTATGAGTCACCCAGTCACATGGCAACACCCCCTAAGCTCTTTGGTGTTAACTATGGCATTGAGCTCAAGAAAGCTCTCTTGCCAAAACCTGACACCCCCAGCTGGCAAGCTCCCAACCAACTAGTCACGTGTCCATGTGGAACCAGCCATCCACATCTCATCATCCCAAAGCACAATCTGATGTCAATCATCTGCTCCAAACTGCTGCTCCACTGAACCTATACACCTGCCAGGCATCCTGTTCTCATCCTACAACTGAGCAAGTACCTGTGAACCTCGACAACAACTCTCGTCACCAAATGACCTAGCTTGCCTCTGCATGAATGCCGATATCAACATGTACACCAAGCTCCCAAATCAATGCTCATCCTAGGGATGAAGACTCTTGTGCTTGTACCTTGTAATCCAGAAGGCCATCTGCCTGGGGAGTAGGAGTGGCTCATCTTGCCAAGTAACCACATCCCCCTCTCAAGGTGAACACCCTGAAAACCTGAAGGAAACACCTGTACACCAGCAAAACTATGTTGAACTGGCACAAACTCATAGACCCCCTCTGCTATCGAGAAAGGACTAACTGTCTTCCACACACACCTCGAGGATGTGAATCCAAGTGTGCACCCATGAGTCTGAAAACTCTGACAAAGCAAAGATTAGCCGAGCAAGGGCTCAAGGCCATGTGGGAAGGCACCATTCTTGAAAAGAACACTACCTCCATTGCCTCCATAAACGCAGATGAGATAATGCAAAAAAACGCTACTATAACCAGCTGGCAGCACGTGTACCAAGAAGAAGAGAGGGAAGAGGAAAACACAGCACCTTCAGCACCTCCTTTGGAGAAAAACGCAGCCATGCTGCCCAGCACCTCCTTCAGGAAAGAAACGCAGCCATGCTGCCCCAGACAAGGCCAAAACGCTCCCTCCTCTGCAGCCAGCAGTATCAAAAAAAAAAACGCAGAAATCCTTCTCTCTCAGATAAAACGCCAAAACACCTTCTGTAGAAGAGCCTCAACCTGGTGCTCTGATACCATGTCAGAGCGCGCAGCGGAAAGCGTGAGACATAGGCAGAGAGAGAGAAAGAAAAGAATCTGCATAATGATGAAGAAGCAACGATACAAACAGCCCTGTGCAAGGGGTGGTCCTTGTAGGTGAGGGCATGATGAACAACTACTCCCATAAGGGAGGACCCGGGCCTGGAAGCCCCTGCCAAGGTGAGTACAAATGAATAAGAGCCTGGCTTTATATAGCCCCTACAGGAGCTGGCTGACTTGCTCTTAAAGAGACTCACGACTAGCTAAAAATAAACATGTGGAAAATGGGTGGCCAACCCTACAACCAAGGGCCCTGAATATGAGGGAAAAATATGGTGCCGCCCGGGATAAATCTGGGCACCTCTGATACACAACTTGGGCATACTACCAGGAGATGAATAATGTCAACAGAATCAGCTCATAAACAGTGCATGAAACAGCCCGGTATGGAGCCAAAAACAGCCCCGAACTCTGTGCCAAAACTGCCCCAAAACGGAGCCTCAAATCAGCCCCAGAAGAGCTCTCAAAACTGTCCCAGATTGCTCCAAAACAGTCCACAAACAAGCCCCAATTTCAGCCCCAAGATCAGCCAGATCTGCAAGAGAAAAGAGGTCTTTTGACACAACACGTGTGGGCCTGTATGTCTGGACAACTGTCGTGTGTCTGCTGAAGTCAAACGCTGCTGTACTGAAGCTCTGTACAGCCAGCATAAGGCAGCCCAACTGCTGTACCTGCTGTTTGTACGGACAGCACAAGAAAACACCACCAATCTGCTGTACAGCCTGCACACAGCCACCCTCAGCATCTGTACGGCCAGTGCAAGGAGAGAGACTGTATGGCTGGGCAAGAGAGAGAGAGAGAGAGAGAGAGAGAGAGAGAGAGCGACTGTACGGCTGCGCAAAAGAGAGGGAGGGAGATTGCCTTCCTTCAGGATGGGAGCTCATGTCTCAAAAGAGAAGCCCCACCCCTTTTTTAATGAAGTCGACTAGTTGTATATGAAGTGCTTTTCCCTTTTTGCCCAAAATAGGTGAACTTGCCCAAAAATATCAACTTCATGCTTTTCCCAAGCTTGCTTCCCAAGTTTCATGTAGGCGCCTCCTTTTGTCCACCTGTCCATGCTGAAAATGGTAATATGTCCTGCCTGTCTTTAATGATGTGTGAACTTAGTGACTTATAAACCCTGTAAGCCACTTTAATGAATAAAATTCCATGCTACTTTTTCTTGGAAGCCATCTTTCAAGCCAAACTTTGCCGGTAAATGCTTCAGCTTTCTTATGAGGAATATCCCCGTTCACACCTTGGCTCCAATCAGTGTGTGAAACAGTGGTCAAGACTGGTGAAGGGACCAAATGGTGACAACCGGTGGAGATATGTGAAGGCTAAGTAGGGTTTTTTTTTTCAAGCGTTGTAGAGGTGGGAAGAGGACCCATGTAAGCCCAGTAGGGCATGCTGTGACACATTCAACCATGTGTCCAAGAGAGAAAGATATAGAGAGAGAGGGAAAGATTCATGCTTCTGAACCATGTCACCGAGAGTCGCTCGCTGAAGCTTCCGCTCCCCCCCCCCCCCCCCCTGCTCGCGCTACTGCCTGCACGCCCTCCCCCTTACATTCATCCATGTGAAACCTTTTTAGCAAACTTTTTATGTACTTAGTTTGTTGCATAACAATGCCATCATCTGAATGCATAAACTGTATGCCGAGATAGTAGTGTAAAGGTCCCAAATCTGACATATCAAATTCAGCTTTCAAATCAGCTTTGAAATCTCAAACTTGTGCTTTGCTAGTATCTGTAATGAGCATATCATCTACATACAAGATGACTATGAGAATATCGGCACCGGTTTTCTTCAGCTGGACTATTCAAATAACCTTGGTTGGTTAGATGAGCATGTATTTTATCATATCAAGCTGGAGCTTGCTTTAACCCATACAATGCTTTGTGTAACCTGCATACTTTATGTTCCTCACTAGGAACTACAAAACCAATGGGTTGATTTACATATACTTCCTCTTGTAAATCCCCATTTAAGAATGCAGTTTTGATGTCCAATTGATGCACTTTCCATCCTTTATGTGCAGCCAATGCAATCACTGATCTTATTGTGGTCATTCTTGAAGTAGGAGCAAAAGTCTCCTCATAATCTTCCCTTTTTCTGGGAGTAGCCTTTAGCAACAAGTCTTGCTTTGTACTTGTCAATAGTACCATCAGACTTCCTTTTGACTTTGTACACCCACTTTGTTCCAATGACATGCTTGCCTTTAGGCAATTCCACAAGATCCCAAGTATTGTTCTTCATGATAGAAGAGATTTTAGCTTGCATAGCTTGCACCCAATGCTCATTCTCATGGGCTTCTTCATAAGAAGAAGGCTCTTCTAAATCAAAGAGACCACCTATGGCTAATGCAGACTCCCCACGATGTATATTCAATGCATGGCTGGAACTAGCCCTTGTTCTACCTGTGAGTGGAGTTGCAAGTTTGCTTTCTTGCAAAGTTTTCAGCAACCATCTTGGCACTGACTTGGCTGTGTCTATGGTTGTTTTGCTCTTCCCTGACAAGATCTTCCATTTCTTCCATAGAAGGGGTCTTCCATAGAAGGGGCCTGAATGGCTGGCTGTTCTACATGTTCTACATGAGGATTTTCTTGTGTAGGGGCTGGCTGATCCCCCTTAATTGCAATGGGTTATAGTCCATCAAACATGTCATGTATGCCTGTATCATTACTTTTATACATGTTGTACATGGGATGTTCTGAATTTTCAGCAAATACCACATCTCTACTGACAAAAATCCTTCGTGTTGTTGGATTATAAAGACGGTATCCTTTGCTCTCATTGTTGTAGCCCACAAAAATGCATTTCATTGCTTTGTCATCTAGCTTTGTTCGGAGTTGTTCTGGCACATGTGCATATGCCAAACACCCAAATGTACGCATATAATCCACTGTTGGCTTTCGGCTATACCAAGCCTCAAATGGTGTTATGGTTTTCAAAGCTTTTGTTGGACACCTGTTCAACACATGAGTTGCACACATTATAGCTTCCATCCAAAAATTGTGAGGCAACTTTTGTGCTTTCACCATGCATCTTGCCATCTCCATGAGAGATCTATTTTTCCTTTCAGTTACACCATTCTGTTGCGGTGTATAAGGCACAGTACATTGGTGTTTGATGCCCTTTTGAAGCATATAATCCTTGAATGCATTTGACATGTATTCTGCACCTCTATCTGAGCGGAGTGTTTGGACTTTACATCCACAAGTATTTTCAGCCATTGCTACAAAGTGTTGAAAGCATGCAAACACCTTTGCTTTCGCTTTCAAAGGGTAAACCCAAGCAAACCTGGAGTAGTCATCAATGAATGTGATGAAGTAAAGATGCCCCTCTATGGATGGTGTCCACATTGGACCACATACATCACTATGTATGAGCTGTAATTTACTTTCAGCTCTAACAGCTCCATCTTTGGGGAATGGTTTTCGTTGCATCTTTCCCAAAATACACCCCTCACATACATGTCTTGGTGGAGACTCAAGAGGCGGCGTATTATCAACCATATGATGCTTTTGCAAAAGCATCAAACTCCGAAAATTTACATGCTCAAAACGAGCATGCTATAGCTCTGCATCATGCATAGCAGGAGTGTGGGCAGCCACTGTATTTTCATCATAAGTACGCTTGTCATAGCTGTCCAGATTATACAAGCCTTTGTATCGTGTTCCAGAAGTGACTATTTCATAACCCTTTGATGGGTCTTTCACCAAACACTTCCCATCTTCAAATTCAACCTTTAAACCTTGGTCGTTTATGGCTGAGACGGAGAGCAGATTTTTCTTTATGCCTGGAACATACAATACATTTTTCCTACATATATTGGCACCATTGGCTGCAATAAGTATGACATTGCCAATTCCCTTTACTGGATATGTGGTATGATCTGCACATGATACAGTGCGGCCATTTGAAGCATAAACCAAGTGCTGAAATACATCTTTGCATGAAGTGATGTGGCTTGAAGCACCACTATCAAAATACCATGATACATCTTGTCTGTCAGATGCAATGCAAGACATATCATTGTCTAAAGCACGTGGTGTGCCAACGGAATTTGGCAGGCGATCGACGGACGGACTACGTTGACGGAATGTCGCAGGCGACGGACAGACTGTTTGCTGTTGACGGAAATCCAGATGCAGTTGCCCCAGCTCTGATACCAATTGTTGGTGTTGGACTCACACACTCACACACACACAAACTTGCACATTAGGGTTAGGTGCAGGATGGAGAAGCTCACACAGAAGAGAGAGAGAGAGAGAGAGAGAGAGAGAGAGAGAACTATATTATTGTCCTTTAGAGGCCACATCTGACCTATAGGACTAATCAGATACATCCATGTGATTACATTCCACTTCGAGGGCAACAAAATGAAAATAGAGATAAAACTAAAAATAGTTCAAATTCCCTACAGCTACTCTTCATTACTACCATGTTTGGTTGTCCTGAAATCTGCAATAACAGCTCTACCTCTACGGTAGACTGCCCATTTTCCTTGTTTCCTTGCTTCGTATACTTTATTGAGTTCTTGTTTCCTGTTTTTTAGTTGTGTGGCTGTGAGTTCATCCGCCATCCACACCTTCGTTCCCTTAAGTGACCTTGTTTTCTTCATGACTTTAATTGTCTTTCATATCTACGTACCTCAAAACCACATGTTTTCCTTTGATTGCCACTGAGGGATCTCCAATGTCGATGAAAGGGATAGCTCTGCACAGCTTTCTTTGTAGAATCTCGCATTCCGGGACATAAGTATCATTCGCAATCTCCTCGTCCTCCAATACCTCCACCTGTTCCCAACCCTCTGACAAACCACCCACCCTAATTTCTTTTGCAATCCATTGCTGCTCGTTCTCTTCATTAATCTGTGATATTACTTCTTTAATGAGAATTTCTTTAGGCTGTGGATCAAGTAAATTTACCTATGTGATTTCCTTCCTGTTTTCTTTTTCGTGTTGTTGTTCCTTAATCTGTTTCTCCAGGGTTGAAAGATGTTGTTTTGTCTGATGTAGTTCATTTTGCAAGGCTGAATTTGTTTGCTAAAGATGTTGAATCATGCTCAGGAGGTACCGCTCCCATGGTGATGGTTTTTCATTAGGTTTGGTAGGAGGGGAGATAAGGGTTTCGGAGAAGGTTTTCTTGCTGGCCATGTCAAACTGCTGGACTGTTTGAGAGGTTGCTCTTCACGAACCCCACCCCCATGAGGTGCAAGCCCTTACCTGCTTGGAGGTGGGTTACAACCCTACCCTACAACTAAGGTGCGCAGGTGGGCAATAGGTGCACAGGTGCGCATGTGAGTAGTAGGAGAGATGGGCAACGGGAAAGAGAGAGAGAGAGGGAGAGTTATGTTGCTGCCTTGGGAAGGTGAGTAAGGGCGGGTGGGACAGTGAGGCGAAGAGAGAGAGAGGGGGCGGGTGGGGACAGGGAGGCGCAGAGAGAGAGAGAGAGAGAGAGAGAGAGAGAGAGGGCGGGTGGTGTACGGGGGCGCAGAGAGAGGCGAAGAGAGAGAGAGGGGGCGGGTGGGGATACGGGGGCGCAGAGAGAGCCAAAAGTGTGGTAGCCACAAAACGCAAGTCAACCCTTGCATGTGTGTCACATCCATATAATATAGAAGTACAAAATATTATATGTAGAGTGTCCTTTCACACTTGATATCCAAGGGGAAAAACCACATGGGAAAAAGTGCCCTTGGTTAAGCCCTGTTCACACATAGCACTACCATAAGTGAGCATATGCCTACAAGTTGCTCCATATCTCTCTCTCTCTTGCACTCTCTATTCAGCACACTCTCGTGCCTCTTTGCTTCCACTCTATGCACTCTTTCATGGTATCATTGCTCCCGGTTCAGCGATTTCCTCTACTGCCTCAGATTCAGCCCTATTTACAGCCCCTTAACCTCTGCGGTTGTTGGTCCCTTTGCCTTCTATGGAGGAGCTTGCTTCTATGCTGTGTGATGCTATTGAGGAGGCTACTGCTACTTTAGTTACCACTACTGTGAATGTTCCTATTTTCCTTGCTCTGTGAGGATTTTGGATTGTGGTTAGGTGTGTCCGTGATCGTGCCTGGGGCACAGTGGTACTTCCAGGGCTTGAAGGATTGGGATTTGGAGTTGGTTGGGCTTGTGGAGTCCCGGCATCAATTTTCAGAGGGGGCAGTTTAGTTCTTACATTTGGCGATGCCGACCTTCGAGGAGGATGCTATTGTACAGCATTTGGCTACTCTTGGTACAGAGTTGGAGCAGATGGACTCTTTCTTTTGAGGGCATTATCTTCTTGGAGCTACAGGCTTCTAGGGATTTCTGTGGCACTGTGTTTACATTTGGGTTTGGCACCGATATTTGGAGCAGCACGACGCAGCCTACATGGTTGTTTTCTTCTAGAGGAGCAGTGTACCTGGCAGCTTGTTCTCTTGCTTTTGTAGTTGAGTTGCTGTGGAGATTGCTTGTGGAGCTTTCGTGGTACTTGTTGCTGCTGCATTCTTTTGTCTTTGACAGAGGACGACTTCTTCGGCTTTTCGGAGTATGTTCAGCATCTGGTGCTGAGAGGGGGTGTTAGCACATTGATCCCCAGTTTCTGCCCATTTCTGGTGTCCTTTTGGTCCCTTTTGCATGGCCCTTGATTGTGGGCTGGCCACCCAGCCCCCGTATGGCATGTCAGTATTAGGTGACCCATGTTTTGATATGATTCTTTGATGTTGATATTTTATGGCTCTTTTTCTAGAGATTCAGTATTTTAAAGTTTTTAAAGTAGTCGAGTGGCGTGATTTCTGTAATGAAATGTAAGCCAATGCTTACACACTGTGGCATTATAATGCTCGTGTGGGTTTCAATTTGTGCTCATTTACATACACATAACACACGTGCATGCACATGCACAGACAGACACTGACAGAGACATACATACGTACGTACGGCATACACACATGCATACATATGTACATACATACGAACATACATACAAAGTACACACACACACATGAAAATTAAAGTGAACAAATAGCGAATTTAGCTCGATGCTAAGGGAAAGTCTCAATACTAGCTTCCTCTCTTCAAAATGTTTTCAATCTTTTTCATAAGCATTCTAGAAGGTTTGTGTAGATCTGTTGAATTGGTCTTAACCTCTTGACCTGCTGTTATGATTTGTAGATCATTTTTCGGAATGTGTGGAAAGGCATGCTTATTCTACTTATGATAAGTTCATCATGCAGCATGGGGGTGAGGCTACACCTGTAGACTTATTTCATATTTCAACCATTCCTTATTGCAAGCCTTGTATCGTATTTGCCTTCATAGTAATTGCCTTGATGTTATTCAGAGGAATTGAAAAAACTGCCGGCTCCAGAGGTTGCTGTAAAATACTACACAGAAGGTGATCTCTACATGTTTGGTAAGTCCATTTTAGTTTTGAAACATATAATATGTATGTATTGAGGTAGGTAGGTATAAATGTATGTATGTAAGTATATGGTGTAATTGGCTGTTTTTTTTACAACTCCTCTGTTGTAAACTCTATTATTTGAGATAGTTTGTTCATGCAAATACTAGTGCTCACCACAATGTTTTTGAGATCCTATGTTTTTCTGCTTTTTTTGGCAGATGAATTCCAAACAAACCGCGTTCCCGAGTCCCGAAGGCCTAAAGTTGGTATATTTTCAACCTTATTAAGAAAAGGATTTTTGACGGTTTCATGGATTTGGATACAATACCTTCCATGCGGCGCTCTTTACATCTGTTTTTGCATGTAACAGACAACTTGTACGATGTTTTTGTGAACATTCGAGAAGACGAAGGGGAGCATTGCAAAACCATGCTTGCCTGTCAAACACGTGGAAATCTATTCTCTCCTCACACCATTGATCCTAAAGACAAGGCTGATGATGCAGATGATGTTAAGGAATGTGTTTTGCCACCAGCTGAGTGTGCTGGCATTTCGGAGTGCTTAACAACCTCAAGCTCTTTTGCTTCTCGAGCTCAGAAGCTTGGGATGGATGTACCTGTGAAGCGCTAATTGTAGCAGTGGAGTATGTGACATCATCATCATGTCAAGCTTGTTGAGGACACATCCTCATCTGAGATCTCAAGGTGGTCTAGTGTGACTACTTGTTAGCCTTGATACAAGGTTGCAGATGCATCATCCAGTGTCTTGGATGCTCATTTTTATATATATTGAATTAAATGCAGTACATGCATATTAAAGTATGTAAGATGACGACCTGATGTGCGTGGTGTAGCTGTGGTCCACTGGGATTAAATGTAGACCAAAAAAATCATTGTAGTTAACTGGTCACAAAACATGAAGATACATAGTGAATGCAGACCGCTCCAACAAACAAGGTTGGGCCTTGAGAGGTTCGTGCTTGAGGGATTACATGTACCCTATTTATTTTGGACGGATGGGTTCTGTATGGGGGTAATTGCCCATTCATCAGCTACATCAGGTGTTCCAACTAAAAGTGATAGGTGGGGAATATGTATAATTTACTGCACTCTTCAAGAAAAGATATTTCAAATTTCACTTCTCTGGAAAAAAGAGGTGATATTGTAAATTCTTTGGTATGCTTTCTTTTTACATTGCAAGAAGGGTTGTCCTTTTGACTGTTCTCAGTGCACCACCGTTAGAATAGCAGCTATGTGGATGCACTTATTGTGAAGTAGTTTCTGTTATTGACCTAAACCAGAGAAAGCTGCTTACAAATCTCATGAAAAAGAAGAGCAAGATTCAAACTTGAAGTAGTAATTCTTCCAATTAATCTTAGATTTCGAGATCTAATGGCTTCAAATTTATGGTAACAATTACTTTGTTATATTCAGAACTAGTATGCCTTGTGCAGAACAATTGTTTAAAAGTAGAGGAGTAAACTACTGTAGTGCAGTCTGTGCAATACCGCAAGTTTAGTGGTTACTAATGGGCTCACTTCAACCTTGTGTGTGCTGCTCTAGGTGGTGGTGTTAATGTAGAATGGATATTTGCTAGTTGCAAGTCCTTACACGTGCCACTAAGAAGCTGCCCCTCTGCAAAAATAGCATTGCTATTGCATCCCCGTGGTAATCGTTTTGAATCTCCTCGTGTAGTAGAGTGGTAAGGACTTTGAAATTCCGTTAGTGGTTTATGGGGTCAAAATCTCATGTCACACTGTGACATCTCCAAGAAGTGCAATTGGAGAGAGATTCTCTACTTTCAACTTGTGTTATGCCTAACAACATACCTCCTTGTTGGGTACATGGCTATGACTAGTATGACTAGAGCATCTCTTGCTTCATTCCCAAGGGAAATACATTGCTTGGACCCAAATTTGGCATTTTAGTGGATTCAATGAGATGTGGTGAAGTGTGATCTTTCAAGTACCTTAAAAAGACAAGTGAGATGCTCTTTTCAATTCAAGTGTACATGAAGATCATTGATGAATATATCCATGATCTTTCAAAGGAGATCCTCGAAGGTATTACATATCACGCACTGGAAAGTGGTGGGGACATTGGCGAAGCCGAATAGCATTCCTCAATACGTGCGGATTCCATATTCCTTAGTAAACCAAATCTTGTGTTGATTGGTTGGATCATTCATGACTTGCTTATAGCTTGAGAAGTCATCCAAGAAGCTATAAGTTTCTTCTCTGACAATTCTCTTTAAGAAGCCATCCAAGAAGTTGTAAGCTATGGTGAGTGTATGGGAGCAAGTCGTGATTGCAAGATGTGGCATTTACATTTTAAGGTTACAACAAGCTCTTAAGCTTTCTGTTTTGTTTTGGAATGATCTCAATCGGTGATACCCACTCAGTCACGAATCCCCCATGTTGACGAGCGTGGCCATCTCATCTTTGACCAATTGTTTACACTTGGGATTCATATTGTAAGCTTTGTACTTTGAGGATTTTGTGCCTTCTATGATAGTAATGGTTGTTTCACTACTTCCGGAGAAATTCCTAGCATGTCTGTATTTTTAGGAAAAAATGTTTCATACTTCTTGGGAAGAGTTATCAAATTTTCTTTCTATTTTGGGGTGAGGTCTTTGGCTTAGTTCTTCACTTGGGCCATCACGATAAACTTCCTTGACCTTAGGGGAGTCATGAAAGGTCTACGATTCTCACACTCTTTATCCGAAACCGATCAAGGGAGGGCTCAGGGGAGAGAGAGAGAGAGAGAGAGAGAGAGAGAGAGGAAATAAATAATTTAAAAAGAAACAAAGAAAGATATAAAAAAAATAGAGATGAACCAGAGATAGAGGAGTTTTTTAAAAGTGAAAAAAAGAGAGAAGAAGTGGGATCCCACAAGGAAGGGAGGTCCCATTAGAGCTTGAATGGACACAAGATAGAAGAAAGTCTACTTTTACATAGCCAAGGCTTCCATGGAAGGTTGAGCTCTTTGAGAAAGTGTATTAGTGAAAAATGATTAGCATTGATTGGTGTAGGATTAAGTCCAATAATTATCTTATATACTTGGCCTTCCTTTCACACTTATTTAACTATGTCCATGCCCAAGTTTACAAGCATATAGGCCATAGTCGATAGTCATATTAATATGTACATGGCCACTTCTCATGTCCATGGGCCCACCATTGTTACAAACCTTCCCTTCCGATAGGTTTCGTCCCCGACACCATTAGCATTCAGCTCAAGAGATGGTATTCATCATCACCACACCGTGTAAGCCGTGTGTTATGAAATGACCAAAATGATATGACTATAAAATCTATCCATGAGAGCATAATCTCATCTATATGATTAAAATTGCATGTAATGCTCTCAAATCAGCCTTCCATAAATCCCAATGCCATCATATAAATCCGATACTCATAAGGCCTCCAAAACTTAAATTACAAAAAATTACAGCAAGCATAAGGCCTCACAAGGCCTCTAAAACTTTAATCCGATACTCATAAGGCCTCTAAAACTTAAATTACAAAAAATTCCAGCAAGCATATAATCCACATTTGCCTTAATTACCCACCACCCATGCATCCATAAGCCTTTCAAACCCTTTCAACATGGAAGTGGGCTACCATGAAGCCTCCTCAAAGGAGTAAACCTTTCCATTTCACTATAGTATTCCATTAGAGAAAGCATTGTTTCTCGCTTGCCCACTATACTCTTTGGCACATATTCAATCATGCTCTCCTCATCCATGGGAGAGGTGGCTCATCCACCACTTGCATATCCAGTAGTAAGCCTTCAAATGTGATACATGGAAAACATCATGTATCCTAGTGGTAGGAGGAAGCAACAACCCTCAACTTTCCTTAACACTTTGAATGGTCCATATATAACGATGGGCAAACTTCGTTTGCATGTGGTTTCTTTGAGTGAACCAATTCTCAAAAACACCAAATCCCTTTCTTTGAGATAAAGGCCTTTTACGAGCATCTTCATTGTTCTCTCTTAAGACTTTTTGAGGTTTTCCTTACATTGTTGGAGTATGGCTTGCATCTTTTCCACTTCATCTCATTTGGATTCATACCATGTTTAAAGTGGGCTGCCTTTGTCAACCTATCCAACACCACAAAGTACTATCCCATCCCTTCTTGGTGATAGGAACACTGGTGATGAAATCCATAGTGCCTATTTGCCTTTTGGAATAAGAAATTCACGCACTTTATGAGTAGGAGCTTTGTTCATGGTAAACACTTGGACACATAGGCGTGCACATCTTTCCAATGGAAACTCTTTTCTCATGGCATCATATGTTTTGTAAAGTCCCAAAGAAGAGTATATTTCATCCAACACCTTTTATTTGAATACCAAAGTGGGAACAAGATAGGCTTTGTCCTTCAAGTATAACGAGACCATTTCTCATATAAAAATGGGGAAATTCTTCACATGTGCCATGCTGTAATTTTTGCATTATATGAGCATAGAATCTTCATCCAAAAAATACTCTTCTTGTTTATCCAATCTTGTACGTAATTCTTGTATATCCAATCTTATATCCAAAAAATAATCCTCTTGTATATTCCTAACCCAATCTTTATGCACTTCTAATATGGTTGTTGCTAACTAAAATGCCCACATCCTTGATATTGAATATTTGGCAACCACATTGTCTTGCCCCTTTGTATACGTGATCTCAAAGTCATAGCTTTGGAGCGTAACCAACCATATCTCCTTTGCTTGGCTGAGACTGTGGGTTGTGACAAGAAATACTTGAGCACCTGTCGATGAATCACACATAGGCCTTACTCCCATAACAATGATGATGCCATTTTTTAATTGCATACAGAATGACTATCATTTCTTGATCATATACCTGCATCTCCATGTCCTTGTCACTTAGGTTTTAGCTCTCAAAAGTAAATACCCCATGATCTTGATATAAAATAGCCCCGATCCCTCTTCCCCCACATGCATCCACCCTTATGTGGTAAAAGGCTTGGAAGAATTCAGGCATACAAGAATAGGGGTTGAAGAGCATTCTTTTGAGCTCTTAACAACTCTTGTTAGCCATTTCATCCCAAAAGAATGACTCCCTCTTTAAATTATCCATTAATGGGGCTATAGTTTGTGAATACCTCTTAATAAATCTTTGATAGAAGGATGAGAGATCCTAGAAACCTCTCACTTGTGTGATGTTAGATGGTATTGGCCAATACTTGATGCACTCCACTTTCTTAGGATCTACCCTAATACCATCCTTGCTAATAATATGCCCAAGCTACTCCACCTCTTCTGCCCCATAAATGTGCATTTTTCTCTTTAGCATATAATTGATTGGCCCTCAATTCCTCAAAAATTCTATGCACATGCTTCACATGTCTTCTTCACTCTTGCTATGAATTAAAATGTCATCGAAGAAACCAACACCGATTTGAATAGATAGGGTCTGATAAAAAGATATTGATTAAAGCCAGTAAAGGACTAGGGTATGGTTGATGTGAGTAAGGGTATGCATAACGGAGTGAGTCATGATTGGCAAGGTGTCGAGGTCATAGCCCATGAGAGAAGCATGCCCAACTTCTTTTGGTCGTGTGTTTCAAAGGGGTATCATCCAAAGGAAATGGTTATTAGCTTATCGATTTCAATATTTACTTGGGTGTTGAGGGATTCTTTATAGTGGAGGAGTTCTTGGTAGGTTACTTCTTGATTTGTTTCCCCTTTAGCCATGGCTTGGTTATACTCCTCGTGGAAAATAATGAGGGCTTTGGTTGCCTCTTTGGTTGCTATGTAAGGGTATCTTCACACTCCTACAAACTGGTTATCCACAAAAGGATGGTTTGGGCTTCTTCAACTTTAGCTTTGCTTGATCTCATCTAAGAGATGGTCTCTTTGGGCTTCATGTGACTAAGCTACAACAATCTTGGCTGTTTCTAGTGCTTGGTATTATAGGTTGAGGGCATCCATGTCATGCTTATGAGTGAGGGCTATCTTCTCTTGGGTGGCCTCACAAAACGAGCTCATTCTAAAGCCTATGTATTTATATTTTTTCTTTCTTAATCTCAGCTTCTAGCTTGGCATTCTTTTCATCAGCATCCTGAAGTAGTTGTTGGTGGGAGTGGTGGTTTTGATACTCTTCCTATCACTTGAGCTCATGTTTTTTTGGAGGATGTGCCACACTTAGAATTCTTGGCCACATGGCTGATAAGCTCGACCCACCGGTGAGTGTCAACTTTTGAGGTGCTTGGGAGAGCTAGAAGGTCATTATGGGTTGGGTCTTGAGGGATAATATGGTCCATGAGAGACTAATCTATGGCATCCTTCAAAGTTTTGCAAAGGTGGGTATGGGATGGTCTCGATGGGGAAAGACCGATCATAGTGGATTCTATAGAGGTTGGGATGATGTGGGAGTGGGTGATAGGTTTTTGGAGGGTGGAGGGAGTGTTCTCGTAGGTTACCTAGTAAATTTCTTGATGGCCGCATCTTCATCATCTTGGGATCTAAGCACCTCTCCTCCCTAATGTGGGTCCTCTGCAAAGTCCTATGGCTTAAAAATATCGGTTACAAAGGTGATATGATCTTCCTGCTTAAGTGGATTGGGGAATGGGTATTTTAAAGGTGATTATTGTGGTCTCTTATTCTTTAGCAAGAGATGCATGGGTGAAGGTTCCTCCATGGTTGGCCTTGGTGAGGAAATCGAGGGGCTTCATGAGGTTGTCTCCGATTTTACCTCTTCGGGAGAAGTTGAGGCTTCGGGTAGTCAAGAGACATTGCTTCATAACCTGTTAAAGGGCTAGGCAAGGCACAGGGGGTTGGAGATCTTTATAATGGCGTGACAAGGGATCTTTGTAAGCATGTGGATACAGTGTGTACCTTCCTTAGGTAAGCCTTGGAGTTCACTACTAAAGGCTTTGACCTAATTTGGCAAGTAGCTTGGCAAGGATGGTGAGTGGTGATGCCACACAATTGTGCTGATCCCTAGCCTTTTGGCCCGAGGACTGTGATGTCTTCACATTTAGAGCCCCATTGGAATTGAGAACGTCTTTGTTGGCGATCATCTGAACCTCTGCCATGGCTCCCTTCTCGCCTTGTGTGGTTTTGATGGGGGTGTAGGGCTCTTCTAAACGAGATCCTTCATGAGAGGGATCTGGGATGTGACCTAGTCGGCATCTTAACCTTTCCTAAATTGTTTGTGTTGTGGTAGGACTCAATGATGTGCAAGGTGAGAGGGAGATCTAGGCCCCATGATGATTTGTTGTGAAAGGCTGTGAGGCCGATAGGTTGAGGTAAGGGCCCGCTTCAAGAACTTGTCAAATGGTATGATAATCTACTGAGACAAATAGGCGACCCTAAAGTGATTTCCAAAGGTGGTTTTGGTTACATTATGGTTGGTGAATCCATATGCCACATCATCATCCTTATCTTCCACATAACAATTATCCTTATCTTCTCCATCATAGCACCCATTCACATGGTTCTTCTACATTGGTACATGAGGGGCACCACATATTCCAACACCCCCCCTTGGTGCCAAGTTGGCCATACATACTAGGGGATAAGTGGCAAAAGCATTCACATACATTCATACATGGTCATCATTCCGCATGAGCTACATTATTGGTGCTCAGAGGTGGAAACATAACATGGGTCTCACACATCCATGTTTCATCACATACATAGACCTCACACATCTACATGATGTGACATACATATACATGACATTTTCCCCCCACCCTTAATGGAGAGACACACATACATCACTTAGCCTACATCGTCAGTGTGGCTAGAGGTGATTAGATCAATATGACATGACATCATGGACATGAACATAGATAGCATCACGTCCACATACATATGGGCACATATTGACCAAGGGTTTCCCAATCACAAGGTTGATCATACATTGACATAAACATTGGTGGCATCCATCATAGTATCATCATGGCATTAACATCCATTTGTGACACTACCATATCATGGTAATACCATCATAACATCATCTACATAGGCATAGACATGTCCTACATCTTGACATAGGCTTTCATGGAAACATACATTGGAGCATTGCATACATTACTTCCATAACATAGGGAACCATCATCTTTAAACCATATAAGCATTGCATAGCCTCTTCATCGATGGCTTCATTGGAAAGCATCCATTGAACATAGCATGAAATTGAGGGGCATAACATCCATAAGGTAAGCATACCATAATGATGGACATCATCTGTTGGTGTAGAACATTGGGTCTTCATTATCATTGTAGTCTCCATCTTCATTGGTCTTCATGACATCACCATTGTTGAGGCAGCTTCCATAGACTTTATAGACATTGAAAATGAATACAACAGCATGACATTGAAGACTTTGAATCTCATGAGCATCATATGTAGCATAAAACTCTATGGCACACATAGATACCATGCATATAGACACCTCCGAATTGGTAATCACTTTGAGAGGTCTTATCACATGGGATTCCAACTCATGGTGGGTAGTGTCTATCTCTTGACATTTGCTTAATTGAATATAACATTAATGGGCTTTACTTAGTTTGGCATGGATACGTGTTTTGAACTTGACAAACACAAGCTCCTTCACATACATTGACATGTGTACAAGGGGCTTTGACTTGGGCAGCATAGGCATTGAAATCTTGGATCTAAATAGAACAGGTTGGGAGTACATAGAGCCTTTATCACAAGTACATATGAGATTTGAAATCCCCTTCCTTACCAAAAAATCATAAACACCTCAAATTTTGAACTTGTGAGACTTGAAAAATACCTTAAATGATTGTTGAATTTGAGGCTTGAGTATAACCAGCTCCCATAGGGGTTTCTTGAGCCTTCTAGGGTCTCAATGTACTCAATGAGGAGATGCTTTTTACCAAGCGATAGGAAGTGAAACGCCTTGTTTGTAGATCTTTAGCACTAGCAACAAGAGCTCCAAAATATGCGCCGGTCTTTGGATTGTTAATGGTCACACACATAGAATATACGATCTTGAAGGCTAAAAACTTACAAGGCACTTTGCCTTGATGACATTGACCTCCTTCTAAAAGGAATTAGGAGCTGATGGTGCACAGACCACGAATTAACATTTTCCCCCAATTTGAGGCACAATTTTCTTTGAGGGTAATGCCATGTTGTAAAGCTTGAATCTGGCTGATTCCTCTGGTTGATTTGGGGGCACCTTGATGTTGGGAAGAAGTAGTTTGGAAATATATTCTGTGTGATGCAAGAACATACCCTTTTTCTAGTTGGTGGTTGTGAGGAAAGTTATCAACACTAGATCTAGAGAAGTGGCCAAATGTGGAGGTGTGGTGCTAAAGTGCACGCCCCTAGCTCTGATACCATGTTATAAATCATGGTAGAGCTTGCTCAAGAATTCTTGTGGAGCTATGGGGGATTATCGATAGGAGCCTCCATAGCTAGTGATGAAGAGAGGAAGATGTTTGAGGAGTGTAAGTGTGTATAGAGATAATGCAAGTATACGAAAGGAGGATAGGTCAAAATGTTACATTCTCATTTCATGATAGCCTCTAATACCCTAGGGTTGATGTGGCTAACACACAAGAGCGTGTTCACATAGGTAAAAAAACCCCAACATAGGGTAAAAAGTGCTCGTGTGTAGGGCTGTTCACACTAGGGACTTCTAAGGCTAAAAAACCCCCCTGAAGTGAATGGTGTGAATGTGTACAGGGTGTAGGAGGTAATAAATTTAAAGCTTTGTGGAAAACTTCATAAACCCATCTGTCACATTGGCCTATGTAGGCACGTAAGTCAAGGGCATCTCTCCTGCATGGAGCCTCTTCCTGACATAATGCTAATGCACTTGAATGTGTTATGTCTGCACATGAAAAAATGACTCATTCCGCACAACTACTAATGCCTTTTGTGATTTCCAGCAAAAATGGCGGTAGAAGACGGCTGTCTAATACCAAGATCTACCAATAGATGGCGGAGCCATACACATTGCTCAGTATAGCTGTGATGAATGCTCCCCTGTACTCAGGCTCACAATTATAAGTGGCTACTCTTGGCTACTTCTTGCTGATGTAGGAACTGCTAAGAAGAAAATAGTAACCACCACTGGTTCGACACCCGTGTCATAACATCATTCCTAGTGGCTATCAGTATAGGCGGACAAGCATAAAGAAAGTGCATTGCTGCATCACTGCTTGCCAATGCCGAGTGCCAAGGTAATGTATAAATATGCTCAACTATGACACTACATACTGAATAGCAAGATGGATAGTGCATAGATATAAAAAGCATTCGACACTTTGTTAATAAGGGGAAGCATCAAAAGCTTCTCTGAGATAGCATGATGCCCCCCTCAAAAGTGGTATAAACTGGATACCCAAATAGTAATGTAAATAAAAGCCCCATGTCTGTAACATCAAATGCATGCTATACATCACAAGCAAATCATTAGGGCCAATTTTGATTGAATCTGCTGATTCTAAGCAGCAGTAGAAGGTTGAACGCATGGCTGTAACCCAATTATCATCCAATGTTTCAAAAGGAGAAATTGGGTCCTCATTTAATGTGGAAGCAATAAGGAAAAATTCAGCAAAATAAGATGCATGTCTGAGAGGCAGCGCATGTTCGATCATTTGACATGCAGAGAACTTCAATGACTACATCCTCTTCAATTAATGCATCACCCATGGCATCCTGATCAAAGGTTGGCTGATCTGGAGCAATATGGGAAAGTGGGGCTACTAAATATGTAGAAGCAACAAAAGATTGATTTGGAGCCAAAGGAGGCTCAACAGATTCAACACCGGTAGTACCAATTAATGGTATGAGGATGTGAGCAAATGCCAACAACAAGGTATAATCTATCAATGGCCAATGAATGCCAATACATTAGTAAAGGAACCTTAGTCAATGGTTAAGTTGACAGATGTAGCTAAATGGTTAAGTTGACAGATGTAGCTAAATGTCTAACCAACAAGGTAAAAATCAACAATGGATATGAGCTGATATAACAAATCTGTCAAGTGGGGGTAGCAAGGCATACATCCACCCAATACTATGAGAGTATAAGGCAACCTCTCACTAAGGCAAAATAAAAGAGGTGTAATCCTAGACATATTGATGTAAAGAAATTCCTGAATTATGCATAGAGACAAGGCAACCAAGTTGAAGACAATGCAATAGTTTGACTCCATTCGCATCCATGTAAATGAGTTGCAAAGGGGGGAGGTAATTCGGACACAAAGCTAGGAAAGAAAGTAATACATCTTAGCAAGTAAACATCATTGCATAAATGTATGTCTCTAAGACATAGCACAATTAAGAGGTCAAATGCTGAAGTGGCCAGAACATCACCAATAGCAATACAGAGTATGTGTCTCCCCTCAAATACAACAGCCACGTAGAGACAACTCAGGTGACAAGTGCTATAAAGCATAATTAGCTGATAACGGATCATCACTAGGATCAATGTCAAGCATAGCACCAACTAACAATCCTAATTCAGAGTACCAATCAACATCTGATAATGACAAAGAAGAAGTAGGCAAAGCACTGCATGGGATTGTTAAAGCATAGCTAGCATGTGCAAAATTTGCTTCCTCTGCATTATTAGCTGTGGGGGGCAACAAGATCTTGATGCTTCTTCTTCTGCTCATTTTGTTTGCATTCCTCAATGACATGACCAGGTTTCCGACAATAGTTGCATCTCTTTTTCTTTTCAATTTTCTCCTCTTTGGACTTAGGAGGATTTGAATGGGTTGGTGCTTTACCCTTAGGTGTAGCATGAGAAGGTGTTATGGCTCACCCTAACCCTCCTTGAAACACATCCAAAAAGAGATTACCTGGTGAACTGTCATGAGGATCTTTCCAATGGCTTAGCTTGTAACCCTTGAGGTCTCCAAGCTCTACAACTCCTTGAGAAGCAATTCCACTGCCTCCCGCAAGCATTGTCACACCGCCGCGTTGCAATACGGGTACTTGTCTCTCCTTTCACCTCACTTCACTCACACATAGTCACTAGCACACATTAGGGAGAGAGATTAGCAAGAGGATTGGCAAGAGCAAGAGTCAATTGTACAATGGGAGAGTATGTTGTATTATGAGTGATATTCACTTATATACATGGCCATAAGTGTTCACACTCACTTAAACTATGGCCGACCGGGTACTAGAGGCCTAATGCTATTACAATGACTACTCTCATAATATATCCATGAAGTACATTACTTAGTACTTCACCCTTACTTGCTACCACACGCACTTGAAGCGAGAATCGCCATAAATACTCCGTCACACCATTACGGACGCATGTTCAAGTTGTAGCTTTGGACACTATTGCTTCAGATCTTGAATGCATGACCCTTTGGTGTATCTATCGTGACTCTTTGATGTAAGATAATGGTGGTAGATCTTGTTAACCCTAGAATTTGGTAACATCCCCCCTTCCTAATGGTAATCGCATCCTCGTTGATCGCGTTGAAGACCTTTGTGTGGGGAGAATGGACAAGCTTTGTCGATGGCTTTGAAGTTGATTAACGCTCAATGGTCTTTGTCCCTTCAGAAGGAATAAGAAAAGCTAGTTGATGAATGAAAAGGTTAGTGGTTTATTGGTAATTCCTAACAGGGTGGGGGGTGGGGTTTTTTGTAAATGATTGCATATTTGTGTAAGCATGTTTTTTTTTGTTTTTTGCTTTTTGCTCACTTTGTTTTTGGCAATCATAAGCAATACTACATGTTATTTGTATTAGTGTGTGGATGCTAAGAGATGTTAATAATGGGAGAGAAGAGAGGGAAGGATCCGGAGGAACATAGACTTAATCATCGGAACGAGATGGTGATTCTCAATTCCTCATTTGATTCATTGAAGCGGCATTCATTATTTGAAGAAATCGGCCTTCGATGATGTCCCTTTGTGTGGTAGAATTCTTGTCAAATATTGTCAAGTAGGACCTGTTCCTGCTTTCTTTTTCCCATGTGATTTTTATTTTTTAATGTATATTTAAGTGCTCTTATGAAGCAGATATACATGGAGTACAAGAATTGAGTCATATAGACTCTTATTGAACTGCTCTGTGTTGAAGTAGCCACTTGTTAGTGAGGATTGAAAGAATTACGTCGACTTGCGAGGTTAAATAGATATCTTCACTAAGGATTGAAGATCATTGATTTGTGAAGATGGTGGCGTCGTTTGGAGAGGTTTGTAATTTGAAGAAAAATTCCAAGTGATGGTTTGTACCATTGACCAGGCTTTTTTCCACCATGGCCCCCCATCCAGAGATGTACCTGGAAGTTGTCAATGGTGAGGTTTTGGTGCAAATGTTCTCCAGTGCATGAGTATGGATATTTACTCATGGAGCAGCCGCTACATTAATTTAGTCATAAGAATAGTAAACAATAAGCTTAACAAATATATAATGGCTATTGAAGATCGTTGGGAAAGTGTTAGTGCGTGATATGGCTTAATTCGTGATGTGGATTAAATCGTGAAAGTGCAGGTTCTTAAGCCGTGAGACTGTAATTTGTGAGAAACCTGAACTCGTGAGATTGCAGGTTTTTTGGCCATGAAGGGATATTCCGTGAAATGGTCTAATCTCGTGAGATTGCAGGTTTTTGGCCGTGAAGGGATATTCCATGAAATGGTCTAATCCCGTGAGATTGCAGGTTTTTGGCCCGTGAAGGGATATTCCGTGAAATGGCCTAAATTTGTGAAAGTTAATCCCATGAAATGGTGTTTGTGTGAAAGTGCAGGCCGTGAATTGGAATTTCGTGAGAGGTAATTTCGTGAGAGGTAATTTCGTGAGATGGAATTCCGTGAAAGTGCAGACCGTGAACTGGAATTCCGTGAGAGGTAATTCTTTGAAAAGGAATTCCGTGAGAGATCATTCCGTAAGATGGAATTTTGTGAAAATGTAGGCCGTGAACTAGAATTCCATGAGAGGTAATTCCGTGAAGGGTAATTGCATGAGATGGAATTTTGTGAAATTGGCTCTCCTGAGCTTGATTTTTGTGTTCTACATATATCATATGATCATTATTATCAATTTTGGGTGGTTGGGTGGGTTCTAGTTTCTTGATTGGTCTATGTGGTGCGCTGAGTGAAGAGTTAAAACTTGTTTCATCCTCACTTAGTGACGTACTAGAACTTGTTTCATTTTCTGACTTTCTTTGGATTGTCAGTTTTTCATTATGTTTGCCTATGCGACGAGATCGAATTTTCTTTTGGGTTTTTGTACCATGTGTCGCACATATGGGTTTTGTGGTTTGTGTGGTAGCTTTTGCGATGGATGTTTCTGCATCATGTGTAGCTTTTGGCTCTTTTGGGTTTATGTCCCCTTTTGGTTCTATGTCCTCCAAAGGCTTCTTTTCCCTGTCTTTTATTCAGCCTTGGTTTCAATAGTTTACAGTCCCTTGTATTTCTTGGGTTTAGAAGGTTTCGTTTTCTATTTTGGGTTCTGTTTTAAAGCATGTTCTTCTACCCATGTTGAGGTATTGTCTTTTGTATTGTTTTTGACTGTTTCTCGTGCCTTGGCTTGTATGTGTGTAAGCACGTTCAAGGGTACTGTGGGCAATTGCCCGTTTTGTACACTTAAGATGTTAAGAGTTATATTTTGTGAGACAAGTTGCATTGAAGCAACCCGTCTTGGGAAATCTTGGAACATGTGATCAATGCCACATCGTTCACACATGGGTCGCAAAGTGTCAGTGTCTATGGGCATGGAAGTATTCCAAACTGTGTAGTTTGCTACCTTGTGAGGTCCATGACAATAGAAACACTGAAGTGTTTGATTAACTGCTTCTTGAGCAGTTAATCAAACACTGAAGTGTTTGATTAACTGCTTCTTGAGCAGTTTCTACCCTTTGGACTGTTTCTATTTGGTGCACCGGAGATGGATGTTTTGAGTCAATTATGGATGAAATGGGACACTTTTTAGTATCATGGTCAAAGGTTTTACAATATATGTAGTATAGAAAAATAGGTACCTTGTATGCACAATGGAGATTGGGATGGTCGTAATGATTGCATTCAACACAAGACATTTCGTTCCTCACTTGTAGATGTTTGGTTTTGAAGGATCTCATCCTCTCTTAGAGATGTTGGTTGTAAGCTTTTAAGCAGCAAGGCTGCATAGAATTTAGGGAATGACAATTCCGAGATCAATCTTTCTTTTGCCATTGCTTCACTTGGTTTAGATAAGGAACACCTCATGGCATGATCATCTTCTAGCATGTTATCTAAATGTATTGCTTCGTTACAACATTGATCGAATGTTTCCGGATTGAATACAATGATCAAGTTGTGTAAGCTGTTATTCTTTAAGCCCATCATGAAACATCTCTTCAATTGAATATCGTTTAATCTTTCCCATGACTCACATCGTAATGGATTCATTTGGTTAACGCTCAATTGAATAGAGTTCTTTTGTTGTACTCCACTGATCACCTTGTCTTGAAAAGCCATGGATAAAGGCTAACTTTAAGATTCTGAAGTTAGTCTTGATTGCAACAGGCAACATCAATGTGATGAACCATCGACTAGCTTTCCCTCTAAGCATAGGTTCAACGTATGTATCTTGGTGGGACAGTTGGGATTTCCAAAGGCTTTACATTGATGTTCAAATAGTTGTATGAATTGAACATGATTTGTTGTTCCGTCGTATTTGCTCATCATTTTTGAAATTTGTACGGCCATATTTTTGTATGAGTCACTAAGGTCGTATGTGAGTGCTCTTATTGGGAGAGACTCATTGAGTCCTTGGGCTACCCCCCTTCCTAGACTAGTCAGTATGTCCAAGGTGTGGGCATGTAGGAAAGGGTTGGCACCTATAGGACTTTTGGAGTTGTTAGGTAAGGGACCAAATCCCAGTGGGATCGAAGTAACGGGGGTGTAAAACTCGATGACACATTTATTATAGGCATGGACAATGGCATTGGGAGGTGCATTTGTGGCATAGATCTCAATGGCTCGAAGGTGTCAGCCGTTGGGTTCAGTCCTTGTGTGATCCCTGGTGATCCCTCTATCATTGCCATGTCTGATTTCGTAATTACTCCTTAATGAGCAAGCACACGTGTGTTTTTTTTTTACTTTTTATATTTTCTCACAGCCCGTTATAGTCTTAAGAGGCCTAGTGTACTCTTCGTTGGGTCAAACAGGTGTCCGTTCGCCCTAAATAGCTTAGGTGCTATATGCACGTGAACGACTTCTTAGAGATAATTTTTCGGAAAAGCGTATACTAGTAGCTTCCTAGATGGAAGAGAAGGTCCTAAAACCTATTTTCCATTCCTCTCATCAAGACAAAAAATTTCTGAAATTTTTTTCCTTCTTTCGTAGAGGTTTTTGAGGGTATTCCAAAAGGAATTTTGAAAAACTCAGTATGAGAGAGATGCAGTAATTTTGGAGTACTACAACTTTGTTTCCCTGAGTCGTCCGTGGTTTTGTCATTTGGACCCTCAAAAAGTAGCCCGAATATGGCTCGTCATCGTTTTTGCGCTGTTTTTTGTGATTTTTTGTGGTTTTTGGGCTGTTTTTTTGCCTTGATTTCCGGGTCGAATTTTGAGGCTACTGGTCGAAGGCCAAAATGATCGATTTTGACTTCGGATGACTAGTTCCAAAGTTGAAGAACTCGATGTGAGCTTTCCGATGAGCCCTAGAGTGCCTTCATCGGATATATGGTTTAGGAGATACGCGTCTCCAAAACATGGGTGTTTTCCTCCAGAGTCTTTTTTTTTGGGGGGCGATGGATCCCTTTCACGTCGTGAACTAGTAGGGTGCAGTTCACGCCGTGAAGCAGAATTGATGAATTTTATAATAATAATTATTACTTTTTGGTCGTCTCGTGAACGAAGGGTCTCATGCTGTGAACGTTTAACTTCACGAAAAAGTTAAATTTGATTTCTTTTTTGGTTTGCGTGAACGAGGGGTCTCATGCCGTGAATCGTTAACAGTTCACACCGTGAACCGGCCTTTACGAAAAAATTAAATTCAAATTTTTTGTCTGCGTGAACGAAGGGTCTCACACCGTGAACAGTTGACGATTCACGCTGTGAACCGGATCCGCTTCATGAAAAAAATAAATTCGATTTTTTTTTGTGGTCACGTGAACGAAGGGTCTTATGCCGTGAACCGAACTTCACGAAAAAATTAAATTCGCTTTTTTTTTTTGGCGCAGGCTCCTAGGGCGTGAACCCTTAGGTCGTGAAGTTGCAGAAATGGTTCACGTCGTGAATCGGACTTCACATAAAAATTAAATTCATTTTTTTTGGCGTGGGCTCCTAGGGCGTGAACCCTTAGGCCGTGAAGTTGCAGAAATGGTTCATGTCGTGAATCAGACGTCACAGAAAAATTAAATTCGTTGGATAGAGAAAGGTAATGCTAATCTTTGTGCATCAACAAATGTGTAAATTAATCTAAAATAAAAGATTAATTAGACTCTTAATTGTGGTCTCCTCTTTTAAGACAAAATTAAGCAGAGAGTCAAATTTCTCCAATTAATGAAAAAAATTGATGTAATTAGGCGTTTTGATGCATCTAGATGCTCTCAAAACACTCAAAAACACAAATTTCGACTACTCATATGATCTATTTAGAGCTCATATGATCTATTTCGACTACTCATATGATCTATTTAGAGCTCAATTAACACATTTTCTAAAATTTTTACCTCTTGAACAAGATTAATCACCCTTAATGATAAAAACTAGTCCATTAAGAGAAATTAGTCAAATTCAAGGATTTTTTGATGGTTATAAGAAAATTTTTGAAAGATTAACCTACTCCTAATGCTTGCTAACACTCTAATATAAACAATTTTAACAACAAACATACAATTAAGCTAAAATTAATGATCTTAGTTCTATGTTTAACACTAAGAGAGCTAACATTCACTAAAAATTACATTCTATTGTATTTTTTTATGTAATGAATGCAAACTAAGCCTAATACAAACTATGTGCAATCCCTAAGAACATGAAAAACCACAATAACAACAACAAAATAACAAATTAAGCTAAAAATTAAGCAAAATGCATTCTTTTCAAAAATAAAAAAGAGAGCTATTCTATACCAAATCACATAGAAATCATCATTAAATCCACATCCTTTTCATGGAAAACCATTAATAAAGATAATGGGCAATGGGTAATGTGTAATGTGTAGATTAGAGGAAAAATGATGAAAAAATCCAAGGGACGGCTCCCTGGCAACGGTGCCAAAAATGTTATGGCTCGCCCTAACCCTCCTTGAAACACATCCAAAAAGAGATTACTTGGTGAACTGCAACTGTCGTGAGGATCTTTCCAATGGCCAAGCTCATAACCCTTGAGGTCTCTAAGCTCTCCAACTCCTTGAGAAGCAATTACACTGCGCCTCTCGTGAGCGTTGTCCCACCGCTGCATTGCACTATGGGTGCTCGTCCCTCCTCTCACCTCACTTCACTCACACACACTCACTAGCACGCAATAGGGAGAGAGATTAGCAAGAGGATTGGCAAGAGCAAGACTCAATTGCACAATGGGAGAGTATGTTGTATTATGAGAGAGATTCACTTATATACATGGCCATAAGTGTTCACACTCATTTAAACTGTGGCCGGCTGGGTACTTTAGGCTCATAAGAGACCTAATGCTATGACAATGACTACTCTCATAATATATCCATGAAGTACATCACTTAGGACTTCATCCTCCTTACTTGCTACCACATGCACTTGAAGCGGGAATTGCCATAAATACTCCGTCACACCATTACGGGCGCCTGTCTAAGCTGTAGCTTTGGACACTAATTGCTTCATGTCTTGAATGTATGACCCTTTGGTGTATCTATCATGACTTTATCCTTGCTTGCTACCACATGCACTTGAAGTGGAAATCGCCACCATAAATACTCCGTCACACCATTACGGGCGCCCGTCCAAGTTATAGCTTTGGACACTATTGCTTCATATCTTGAATGTATGACCCTTTGGTGTATCTATCGTGACTCCTTGATGTAAGATAATGGTGGTAGATCTTGTTAACCCTAGAATTGGGTTAACAGAAGGAGTCCCAGATTTTCCTTTGCCATAGTGGGAACCACAATTACTGAATGCGGAGGCTACAATTAAATATTAAACATCCATGGTTGAAAGTTGAATGCGAAAAGCCAAGCACTAAAAGCTAACTATTGTTGAAGGCCTAAAGTCGAATGCTGAAAGCATAAAGTTGAGCGTCGAGTGTTAAAATCCTAAAGCCAAACGCTGAATGGGAAAGCCACTGAATGCTTAAATGCTGAAGTCGAATGCTTAATGTGAAATGCTTGAAGCCGAATGGTTGAATGCAGAAAGCCAAACGCTGAACAGTTGACCAAAAAAGTCGACTACTGATGCAGCTGATGGATGCAGAAGTTCGATGCTGAAAGCTTCCTAAAACTAGTAATTATAAGTCATTGGAATAGGGCTGGTGCATTTGTAAGATCAAATGTCATAACTCTATAAGTGAATACACCATGTTTTATAACAAAAACAGTCTTAGCTTCATCCTTAGGAGTAATGGAAATTTGATTATACCATCTAAGAAGCTATATGTTGCCTTGCCAAGCTACGCGTTTGAGAACATGTTTTGAATATGGCAGGGGTAATGGTCTCTTCTCTTGACCACATTTACCTTCTTGAGATCGACACACACACAGGGAGATCTTACCAGGCGAATGGATTCTGAAAAGATTCCCTCCCCCTCCATCAAGAAAGAGAGGGGCGAACAGAGTTGGAGAGAGATTCATGACATAACTATTTGAGAGGGAGAGGGTGAGAGAGAGCTAGAGGGAGTGAAAGAGAGAAAAACATGACAACATTACATCCTCTACATCAAGGTTATTGCTTCAAAGTGAAAATAAAACCAAGTTCATTCATATACAACTTCCAAATATAGAATTGTTGTACACCATCATCTTTCCTTCTATGGGCCTTGCTTGTCCTTAGAGGTGAAGGCACAAAGTAAGCAAATGACATTCGTACCCTTTTGCACTTCCTCTAGCAAGACACGCACAGATGCATCATCAATAATACCATGAGCTCGCCATATCGCAATTAAGCTCACCACTTTGGTCTTCACTAGAGAAATATTGCAATTAAGCCCACCACTTTGGTCTTCACTAGAGAAATATCATCATCATTACCAAAAGAAGTGGAAAGGATGTGAGACCTTTCCATGCTTATGCACCATCTACGGTCTTTTGCTTGACCTCCGCATTGGTGGTGGCCTCCCTCTCACAATACATGTAATAATAACTTCAATGCTAATATTTGATGAGGCCATCACAAATAATCAAAAGGAGGGTTGTGGGTGGTGTACTCTCCTAAAAAGGCTTACCTAAATGTGATTTACAAAGTGCAATGGAGCTTATCTCTATATTTATAGTAGTGGAAGAGGTGTACTCTATGTTTACAACAAGCAAAATAAAAACACATTTCTTCTTTTTTAATGTCAATAATAAAGGCATCTTTCCTCAAATTTCTACACCACAACAATAAAGGCATCTTTTTGTACTTTTTTGGAGAAGAGTGAGTATGTATTGTTTTTTTTGTACATGCAATTTCAGATAAGGGTTCGTGGGCTTTGGGACCCACCTTGCCTCTCTCGTCTCTCTCTAACTTGCCATTCCCCTCTCATTTCCCTAAGATTTCTAACCATTTAATGCTCGTAACGTGAATACTATTCATCAATAGATGACCGTGTTCTACAATACCATACCTACTTGAAATTGCACAACCCATAGAGCGAGAGGGGGGAGGGGGGAGGGGGGAGGGAAAGATATTACATAATCAAAACCTCTACAATGAGGTTACTGCTAAGGTTACAAAAGTCCCAAAATACTATAAAACGTGAAATTTCATGCATGCAATGGTCTAAATTAGGGTAGGTTCTCCTACAGACAAGGCATTATAGAGCTCCAAGTCCGATAGGATAGGTTGGTGGATGAACATATTCTCATTCTAGCTCAAGCCAAGAACATGTAAATTAATGAAGTACAAGTGCTTGCATGCAAGATACAACTTCTTCTTGGATTCTCTATCTGAAAAATCTGGACACATACAACACGGTTTGTCTTTCACATACACATCATATTTTCCAACGTGTGTATCATCCCCATGTGATTCAATCTTGAAAACTTCATGCTTGTTCTTCAGTCTGTGCACTTCTTCTACCAATGTAGCTTTCATTTTTCAAAGCGGCCTTTATTTTTTTTGCTTCTTCCTCTAGTATCGACGTACGATACTTGACTCTTATGCCATTTTGCATACCTAAGCCACCTACCTCTGTGTTAATAGTGGACCCATGTGCTAGTTCTTTGGAAGTTTCAATTGTAAAGAACCTTGTAGCTCCATTGCTACTAGGTGGTGTGGGCATAACACCTTCTGCATTCTTGTTCTCCACTTGGTATCCACCTTCCCATAGTGAATATACCTCCTCGTCTGTGAGGTTAGTTCCCATAGCAACTATCCATATCTTGGGTGGTGGATTGGGCTTTGGGTCTATGTTGGTGTCCACAATATAGCAATGAAGCACGTGATCAGGGCAAAACCACATCCATTGTCTAATGAGACCATTAGGGTGCTTGTGATAGCCTTCAAAAGATGGTGCAAGCACACCCTTCACAAATCCGTCTATGTGTTGCCCACACCTCTTACCCCCACAAGGCATTCCACTGCATGTGACCTTGTTGCCAATGCATGTCCTTCGGATTGCCCACATTGTTTCATTCCCCATGTGCTCAATCACACTAAACTTTGTGACTTCTGTTGTTCTTTCTGGAGTACTAGTTGTATGGTGCTCCTTAAAAATGATCTTTCGTGGCCTCCCAGCATCCTTGCGGTCTCATGCATGTGGGTTATACTTTCAATGACCATAGTGGTTGTCTCTTGTGAAGTGCACTTTCTTTGTCTCACCACCGATGAGGGGGCTAGGTGCCTTATACATGGGTGTTCCTTTAGTTGCCTAATTAATTGTTTGGACCACTTGGGTTGGGCTTATAGACAACCGTTCTTTTAATTTCTCCAAGCTTGCTCCTCTCCCTATGTGCTTGCCTTGATAGTAAGAGACTACCTTAGTGCTTTGCAAAATTGCATTTGCCATATCGGTAGTACATGCATCATAACGAGAAATATTGTGTATACATCCTTCCCTTGCAAGCCCCAATGTGCTATATGTGCACCTCCCACCAGCTCAACCAAAGTCCACTGACATATTCCTATCTATCTCACATGACCATTGCGCCACCATTGACATATCAATCGATCCTCTACCGATGCAGCTTCACTGGTAGGATCGATGTGCAACTTCTCACACATTGCTTTGTGCTCCCCTTGAGATGTAGTGCACACATACTTTTTTGTATGGGCAACCATGCTCTGCTCCCAATGAAATAGGCAAGACCTCTCCCTATCTGTCAGGATGTTATTTTTACAGCCATTGAACACATGTTGAGAACTGCATTCTAGTTAGATTGAGCCTCGTCTACCATGAAACCAAAAGAAATCTTCCCTTTCACAACCATGGTTTTCCCCCATCACCTCATTAATGCATTCTTGGAACAGACATTGGGCCTCTATATCCTCCTCTTTCATTTCACATGTCGTAATTGTTAGAAGATCCTACATGCTACATGAAAACTCTAGTTATTTATGATGTAACACACTTTACCACCTTTGACTACTTTTATATTGACATTAGTAATATGCTACCTTGGATCATACACATGACAAGCCATGGTCACCCAATCCTACATGCTGTATGAAAACTCTAGTTATTTATGATGTAACACACTTGACCACCTCTCTGACTACTTTTATATTGACATTTGTAATATGCTACCTTGGATCATACACATGACAAGCCATGGTCACCCAATTTGATGTTTGTCGGGTGAGGGTGAACTGTATCCATGCATGTGATAGGTCCCCAGAGCTGGTCTGTTACATTCGATTTACCAAGTCCAACCTTGAAGCAGCTCCAATGGTGGACATCTTGAAAACAAAGCACTTCTTACCTGGGATCCTTGTCTCAGGAACTTGCTTCCACGAAAAAAGTCGTAAAGTGCACTCATTTCAGCTTCAGGAAGTGCATCCAAGATAAAGCTTTCCTTAGAAGGCCCGTGTGTCGGGGGCTGTAGTCACTGACCTTCGAAACCTAAAAATCAAAATTTTCAAGTTTCACACTTTACTTATCTAGATTTTAATAACTCATTTATAAAAACATAACTGCCCAACCAATTTAGCTTTTACCAATTATCTTCCATGAGTGGTCCCATCTCGTCTCTGTAATGGTCCCATCTCGTCTCTGTAATGTTGATGAACTCTTGTTCCCCAATGAAATGTGAGGAACCACCTTCTTGCACTAGCACTACCATCATGATTTATTTTGCCACACATATTTGTACCTTTCTTGCCCCAGCATTACGATCTACTCCTAACACCTTAGACACTATTTTCTTTGTCCTATCAGCAGTTAGTGCCTTTTGATGTGCTTGCCCGTATATTATATTGATGGAAACTGATGTGTATCATTAATTGGTTCATCATCTCATAATAGATGTAGCAATTTCATGTAGCAATGCACATTGCCAATACTGAGCAGTAATGGAAAAGGAGCTTTCCAGACGCATTGCTGCACTCCTCTCCAGCGGCGATAAAATGTGATGTATTTGAGACCCTGTTGTTCTTTAAGCACGGTAAAATCTCATTCACATACTTCAAACTACCTAGGCAATGGATTCTTCAAA